>NC_133479.1:16752506-16868262 GCF_025370935.1 Choristoneura fumiferana | reverse complement strand
GACAACTGGTGCGATTGCCATTCTCCACGTTTCGAGCATCAACAGAGATAAACACAACTGGAAGCTGTAAAGTGCATTGATTAGAAGGTAAATATTGTGTTTATGTAAACAATAGTTTTCAAACGCGGATTACTCCTTTCATGTTGATTAATTCATAATTATTCATAATTACATCCTATCTACCTATTTAAGTGTCCAATATCAAATCAAAAATGTCCCTTAAGTACCACATTTTTAAAAATGCTTTCAAAATTCTACAAATAATCGGTTTAGGTAAGTTCAATGTGAACGAAAACGTTTGCAAATTTAAACTTAATATCTCAAACGCAGATGCTTTGTCAGTTTTACAATAAAATGGAATTCACAAAAAAAGATAACGAAAAGGTCAATCACAAGTCACTGAATTATCATAAAGTTTAATTTACGTCAAGAAGGCCCAGATAACGGCCAACATGTCACTTGGCATTGTTTTCTGATAAAAAGCGAAGATCTTGAAGCTTTAGTACCTACCTAATGATCTTTTTCGTTTCTTTATTTTACTAACCGTTACCTGCAAGAAGACTACTGCGTTTCAAAAACTTTTACTTCAAGCAAATCTACATTCTCTAAGCAGACAGAAACTGCTGCAAATCCCAACGTGGGTCGACAGTCGTGTAATTCTATCGCAGTAACTGTATCTAGCATATCTATCGATTCACGGTTTGCTGAACACTAATAGGGTTGTCTACTCATACATATTTACTGTGCCACAAACATGTACTTATTTACTATGTATAATTACTTTATTCCATTGATCATAGATAATAAAATCTTAAGACTCAACATTTCAAAGACGATTTGATTCAACATATTTGAATAAATTAATATACATATGTTGACGATGCCATTCGGGCCAGGTACCCAACCCTGATAGGACGCAAAAATCGTTGGACTTATAAGGTTTCATAATTCTTTCACAGTGAAGCGAGACTACGCTGTTCATTCGCATCAAGTCTGCCTGAAGATATTGACGCATCTGAAAGATTGAAGTTACCTTCACGTTGTAGTGGAGAAAGAGAAGTTGTTTGTAACTAAAAGTTTAGAAAGACAAGAAGTCAAGATGGCAAAAGTACAATCTTCTCATGAAATGAACCTGCCTTCGAAACCGCTGGCCGTGCCCCAAAATAAAGATCTGGACCTAGTCGCGCTAACCATGGCCGCTCTACGGTTAGTGAACCCTTGGACGGCCGCCGCCGCGGAGCCGAGCGCGTGGCCGCCGCGGCCCGAGCCCGAGGAGCCGCAGCCCCGGGACCGCGTCATCACCCTCGCCGAAGTCAGCCAGCACGACACCCCGCGAGACTGCTGGGTGGTTATATACGATCGCGTATATGATATCTCAACTTTCCTGGATGAGGTGAGCTTAAAACATTCCTGCCTTTACATACTTGTCCCGTATTCACGGCCGAAATACTTACGAGTTCTCAAAAATAAAAGTAACACTTCTATGCCAGCTAAGCAAAGAGCTGGTTATTTGTTTTGTTTTATAAAGAAGAAATCTAAGTTTATGTACAAGATTTCAACGTGTTGTTATTATGTTGTAGCACCCTGGTGGGGGAGACATAATGCTGGAATACGCCGGGCAGGACGCGAGCACGGCGTTCAGGAGTTCGGGGCACTCGCGCATGGCCGCCAAAGCTCTGGACCGGTTCCTCGTGGGCGAGCTACCCATGAACGAGCGCATGTACCGCCGCCCCGGCGGCATCCGGCTCAGCGACATACCAGAATAAACCAGTTTCCCAAGTGTAGTCCGAAAATTACGTAGGAAGACAATTGGTCCTGCTAAACCTAAGCCTTTAGTGGACGAGTCCCATATAGATCTGATATTCGCCACTGGCTCACAAATACAACCGATATTGGACGGGATTGAATTATCTCTCTATAACCAGTACTACTTACTTAGGCCATAAGTTCAAAGTAACATAATATAGATCATAATAAAATTGTTTTTATAGTTAAGTAAGCAACTAATATAATTCGCTACGGCAATTCTCTTATCTACTGGCAATGAATTTATAGATGTCAATTGCGGCAATTAACTTTAAGCTCTTCAGACAGCATATGAAACTGTGAGATAAGCGGCTGGCTACCGAAGGACATTGTATTTATATATAATATCTGACTGTAGGTATGTGATTAACGGTAAGATTCTTATAAGTATTGTGAGTACACGTGTTGTTTGCATTTATTTATTTCAAATTATTTAGGATCACACTTAATTTTAATGCAGTATTACTTTCGCAGGATTAGACAAGCCTTGCTTTTGCAATTTAGTAGTTATATTTTATGAAGTTCCTATTGTTTCTTTGTAAATAAATAAAAATAAATATAATAAACCTTTTTACTTATTTACGGCTTACTTTTGATGTATCCCAATATCCTCTATTCATTAACACAAAATGTGTTGGTCATTTTACTTAATTTTGTTAATAACGCTTTGTATTGCCACATCAGTTTGCATACCAAATAGCTTGTACAATTGAACCTATACATAATACCAAGGTATACCTTACGACTGAATGCTTCATTACACAACAGTATCATACCAACAGATTATGTATGAAGCACTATTCGTAGAGGTGTAATATAATATCAACTCATATGACCCTGAGCACACCATACTTAATAGAAGCAGACAAGTTAACTAAAGATCACAGATCCTACAAATCACATTCCGAACAGTATCTTTAAATTTTAAAAGGGTTTAAAGTTATCTCATACCCTTATAAACCCCAAATTCAAGATCTGTTAGTAGAACTTGTGGGAAAAATTATTGACAATCAGACAGAGACAGCTTATAAACTAAGTCCAATGAACTAAGTGACATTAGCTACGTGTAAGACAGCTACGTCTGTGCAAGACTTATATTATATATTTTAATGTTAAATCAGCTATCCTACCCTTCGACGTAAATCATCATCATGAATCACCTACTAATACATACTTATTCGGGGTTAGAAAAATAATGTAGATATACTCAGCGGCACCAAATTTGGCCTACCCTACATACAAATATTTACCTGTAACTGCATAAATTCGAAGGCCAGATTTTTTGCCGCTCAGTATACCTATTTGTTTCGTTCTTTAGCGGACTTTAAAAATCGGCCAAGTGCGAGTCGAACTCACTCACGAAGGGTTCCGTGCCATTATCTATACAACATTAAACATTTGCAAAAAGGCAGAAAAAAAAACAAGTTTGTTGAATGGCAGCCCCTTCAATATTTATTATACTTTAAATTAATTATTTATTTTTAATGTGATTATACAAATAAATATTCTATAATATTTCCAGCCTGTTACTGTTATTAATATCGAGGAAAAAACGGCAAAAAAAACACGTTTGTTGTATGTGTTTGTATTTGTTGTCATAGCGGCCACAGTTAAGTATACATAATCTGTGAAAATTTCAAGTGCCGGCTCAAGAGATAGAGCCCTGTGAGACACAGACAGACAGACAGTCAGGAGTCTCAGTAATAGTTGGCACCCTTTGGGTACGGAACCCTAAAAAGGTAGAAGGTTCTACAGGGTGGAAAGTTGAGGTGGGGCAGCAATACTGGGTTGAGACACGAACTTTAGTTAAAATGTTCAGTTTTTAGTTGTCTGCATACTGTTTAATTTTCTTTAAGTAAGTATAAAGGATTCATATTCGTAAAAAAACAACATACGAGTTTCACTTTGCAAATTAGTACCCTACGAACTGTATGGAAAAAGTTCTCTTTGATTTGTGGGTGTTCTAGTACTCTAACCTTAGTTAGTCTCAAAGAGTGTTTTAATCCTTGATAGAAATGGGACCGATTGGCATTAAAAAAAAAGTCAAATTTGTCGATTTTCTCGCTGACTGTACATTTTATCAAAAATCTGTGAATGTCGATTTTCATCACTCAAAAAGTTAGTAAAGGTCTCCTAGGAGCATTTTCGCGTAGCAGCAAGGGATCTAGTAGCTGCCCTTGCTACCATCTCAACTTTCCATCCTGTATATTCCACTGTATTTTTTTTGCTATGCATGTTTCACCGATTTCTCCCTCAATCGTGGATTGATTTTCTAAATTATATTTATCCTAATGAGTACGTATAGGTACTCCTAAGATGTTCTCATTGTAACCTAGTCAGAAATAGTCAGAACCCTGACGAGTAGATCCCAGGGAGATCGATACCTATAAATTTAAAAAAACCGGCCAAATGCGAGTAGGACTCTCGCACCGAGGGTTCCTTTGTATATATCAATGAATATCTAGTTTACTGGTGTGTACCTAAATGTACCTACGCAGTATGGGGTCATTTTGGATTGGTTACAGCTACAAGCAGATAAATAATGATTTTCAAACATTTCTATGGTCTGTTTTTTAATCCGAGATACTAAAATGACGTTTCATGTGTTACCTGTTTTTTGCGTCTCATAAATTGTGATGTGCCGCAACCGGTAATCACCGAAAGATTTTGTAGGTACTTATGTTATATGTATAAAATAATAAGATATGAACGGATCCGTGACGTACTAACATGTAGGGCACTTAGGACATTCTAGAAAAGGTAAAATGGGTCTAATAAATATGCGACCGTTTTGGAGACATTTCTACTTTTTATAGATGTTGATATTTAAGTTTCAATTTCATTCTAAGTCTATAACACGAGAAAACGCATTGAACATATCCAATCACAATACGAAAAACATGAATGACGTTGTGTGATATCTGGCCCTATACTACGAAATGCAAAACACGAACTTCATATGTTGCCATCCCGCTGACGCTTATCTCATTTAATACGCGAGTGAAAGGGACGGTGCGATGCGAACTTTGTTTTTCCAGTTTTGTAGTAGCCCCTCTGTGTTATGATTTTTTTACGTTGGCACTAAGTGATGAACACTGTTTTTTTACATACCAAAATTTCATCCAAATCAGTCCAGCCGTTTCAGCGTGAAGGAGTAACAAACATACTCACTCACTCACAAACTATCGCATTTATAATATTAGTAGGAAGTAGGATTAGTAGGATTATTAAAATTACTAGCTTTTGCCGCGGCTTCGCTCGCGTGGAATTCAGAGAGAGAGCGAGAGAAATAATAAAAAAAAATCGAATAATATAAATTGCCCACTCAGCATAAGCACAACATATAAGGTGTAAAACGGATAAACAAAGTCAAAAACAACATGCTGCGCTCAAATATACGCATAGCCGACGTTGAGAATAAGAAAGCTAAAATAGGACAGGGCTGGACAGGACTGTCGTATGCACCCACAAAGGTGGGCTAACACTCACTTGTTGGATCCCGGAGAGCGGCAGCGGGAGACGGAGAAGGAGATGGCGGGACGATTTCCACATGTACGCAAATTACTGGCCTGACAGCATCAGAACAGGAGTTGTGGCGATCAAGAGGGGAGGCTTTTGCCCAGCATTGAAACATTACGTTAGGCTATTACAAAAAAAGTGTATTAGGTATATATATAATATAATGCATCGTTTGGATTAACTTAAAAAATCCTCCTCTCATCTTTTCACTTTATTGTTTACTCTTGTTTCTGATCTCCTTTCAATCGTTCGAAGATTAACTGGAAGAGAGAGACCCCTTTAAGAGATAAGTTTTGAAGAGATCTTTTAGGTATCTTAACTTAAGGATCTTTATTCTCTTGTTATTAGTTAATTCCATGTAATTTACATATAATAAAAAGTTACACGATAAACTACAATTAGTTCACTGTCACATAGATATCTGAAAACTATGGAAAGAAGGTTTTTTCATTAAAAATACAATAAATAAAAAGCTGAAAATCACATAATATCACCGCCACCGTCAGAGGCGTATAGGGGGGGGGAGCGTGTGGGCCGTATACCACCCACCCCAGTATGGTCTAGTGCCCACCCCAAGATGTTGACACCCCACAGATCCGAAATTCTATAATACTGATATCTTCACACAAAAATCCAGGCCAGGCCCCGCTGAAAATAAACCCTAGATACGCTAATGGCCACCGTTGATGTAAAAGTCCAATTTGTAAAAAAAAACACCTCGAGTAGGTAGATAATTATTGTAGTAATTTACTAGCTAAGATTTAGAAATTAATTGTAATACATTAATAATGATGAAATAAAATAAAGTTTACCAGTCTTTTCCATTCCGTCTACACTTTCTTCCCTGATCTGTAACAAAATAAGATCTTCATACAATAACATGTTATTGACAAGCCACTGTCTCCATGTGGATTGCAAGTTCATCCCTTATCGCGCACAACTTGAAACATAACATAAACTCTGTACGCGAAAATATCGAGAATGTACCTAGTTGGGCGAATATAGCGAACGTTAAATAAGCAGAAGTTAAATAAACATGTCTGGTTGTTTTATTTAAAGTACTTAAGTACATGTAGCATCACAAGAGTTGGCATGAATGGATTGAATGAGTGAATAAAGGTATCTGTGTGTTACCTATTTGAATACACTTCACACAAATATAAAAATGACGTGTATCATTCATACAAAATTTATAAATGGCATTACTTTCATTCAATATATTCGCGCCAGTTCTTGTGAATCAACCTGTATTTTTAACCGATGAAAAAAAACGGAGGAGGTTCTCAAGTCGCCGCGGGTTTATATGTATACATACATATATACATATATATATATATATATATATGCCCCATCTTTTAATTTATAAAAAAGTGGGAAAGTATAAAATAAAAAAAGTTAACAAAAAAATTAAACCGCCGAAAAAACTGAAAAGCAAACGTGATTTGGGTGGACAAAAGGTTGTGTATTCATTTTTGGTCATTAAAATTAAATGAGGTAAGTAACATTTACTAAAAATTGGGTAATATTTTCGTTATGTCAAGGTTTGTTTAGGTACTTCATGTTTAGTTGTACTTTTACTGTAAAACGAAAAGATAAAGCTATCATATTGGTTTCTTTGAATAATAGTAAAATTATATACAGTTTGATTAATTCGAGTTAACACTAGACAGATGGGCGTGCCTTCAGTCAATTTTCAACTTTGACGTCATACAAATAAAGTCATTTTTAGTATACCGCTACCCACGTTTACAGATTATGTAACAACCATTGTATTTGTATGACCTCAAAGTTGAAAATTGACTGAAGGCACGCCCATCTGTCAAGTGTTAACTCCAAGTAATCGTACTGTAATTGTTCTTATATCGCTAGTAATAAATTAAATATCGTTTTCAGATCAAAATGAGTATCATTTTATTTTAACGACCGGTTTTATGAGTATCACTCAATATAAAATTTCAAACACAAACCGTTTCATAATGTAAGGATTGAAACTCAGATTCCGCCATGATCTCTTTATTGTTATCTCTTTCTTACATACTAAAAACCTATTTCTATCTCTGTCATACATCCCTCAATCTCAACTACCTTGAATCTCGCTCATTCGTCAGTATTTTCTCTCATTGTGTCTCTTTCACTCATTACGTTTTGTTCCGCCTGACAATAAGGAAAATTGTTGCTGGACATGTCCGAGATGTAGAGGAATTAAGAACAAAACAGGGACAGTGTTCAATAATTCAAGCTCACATCATAACACAAACATCTATTACTAAAATTAGGTAGTTAAAGTCTATACAAATTGCTTTGTTAATGACAGATTCTTATGAGTATGACAGATGACAGAGCCTAGATTATTTCTTCTTTTGGCCACTATGAGCGCTGCGATAGATTTCATTACCCCACCTAGTACTTCGCACCCTCCCAATAGTAGTCTACCTGATGGGCTTCTCACTCCTTCTGGCTCGTGCTGAGGCACCGACTTCAATCTAGTACCTAGATTAAGGTAAAAAAGTAAAACCGACTCCAAAAAAATAAAAACATAACAAAAAATGAAACGACTACAAAACCCTTGAAAATATTTTTCTAGCACTAGGTACCTACTAGCTCGAAATCGGTGCCTCAGCACGAGCCAGCAGGAATCAAACAATAGTCGTCTACCTCACCTAAATACAATGCGTTTCAATCCATCCTCCTTTTATTGTTATTTTTTTTATTTTTGTGGAGTCGGTTTTACTTTTTTGTTAAAAAAATTCTTTATTTCTCACTTTTTAGTGATTCGTAGCCAAAGTTACGTTGTTTTATAACAGAGTTCCGTTGCCGGCTTTAGCATCAGATCAGTTCGAAAGAATCATTAACTGAAAGCTCCTTCTTAGTCGCTTATCTAGGTATATTAATAATGATCGTTTATAGACGAGCGAGCATTACTTAGCTTTGACGAGTTCCATTGGTCATCTACGGTCTTCTTCATCAGGTCCAGTTTACCAAATGATACTTTCTGAATGTAAATGCTTATCTTAATGCTAAAAATGCAAAAATCGCCATAGGTGCTCCTATAAAATTTGAGGTTTGCCCTCGATTTCCCTAGGATCCCATCATCAGATCTTGACTTGGTGACAGTGTTTTGTAAATCGGTCCACAATTGACTGAGTACTCGGCGTACATAAAAAAAATACAAAACATTAGAACATAGAACCTCCTCCTTTTTTGAAGTCGGTTAGTGAAAAAGGTTTATTATTTTGTGCTTTTCAGTTTTTTTCAGCGGTTTAATTTTTTGTAAATTTTTTTGGATTGTCATAGTTACAAAAGTCGGAGAAAGTATTGAACTATGGACGAGTTTCCAAAAAAAAACTAATTAATCCATCATTTAGATCAGAAAATATAGATTGAAGACGTATTTTTCATTTACTCGTATTTGGTCAATTAAATAAAAACAATATGAAGATATAGCCAGTAACCCTCCGCGTGACGTCATGTCGCGCGACACTTCCCCCTACGTCACAGGCCCCCACTTTGACGTGCTTTATCTTTGTGATTTTTTTAGCTAGATTACATAAAATACTCACAAATGCTTGTTGTTGAAGGCGTTTTGCTTGGAGTTGAAGTAGCGAAGGTATACCATGAGAGCAATTAGCATTAGTAGCGCAGTCACTTGCAGCGTCCACTCGCGAGGCAGTTCACACTTGGACACACTTGCCTCCTCGCCGCTTACTGTTAACTGAAAAGAGACAGGAGGAAGAGCGTATGAGTTAACAATTGCTTGTAGTTAATAGCTCGCTAACACGTTCGGCCCCAGCAGTGATCCACTAAGCTCTTACGCTATGCCTACGCATATCCCACAACAGTCACTTCTATGCCAGTGACACGTATTTGTAAGATCTAAAAAGTAACAGACTTAAAACATTCCGGTTCTCATTCCTATGCACAGGTGACACGCATGTGTGTCAACAGAATTCGTACCTCCTAAAGGCTGGCATAGGCTAAGGGTTTAGCGGAACGTTACCGGAGCCGAATATGACGATCTACTAAGCTCTTACGCTATGCCTACGCATATCCCACAGTAGTCACAAATACGTGTCACTGGTATAGGAGTAAGAACTAAAAAGTCGATAACGAGTAGATTGGATTAATTTTAGGGCTCCTGGAAACGTTCTAACAATTAAAAAGATGATTGATTGAGTTGTTAAGATGTGCTATGTTTGGGAGGTTCAGGGACGAACAATCAATCTAGCTTGGTCTTGTATCTGGGAAAACGCGTGTTTATTTACGAATCATAGCCCGAGCGAAGCTCGTTAACCCGGTACCTCCTTTAAAGAATCAGACTAAGTTTTCACAGCGCCCAAGTGTAGTAAACAATTAGTAAGAGCATTATTGTAAGTATGTGGCAGATCTATATTGAAACAGGCTTACCAAGTAATACTTAGGATCCAATCGATTCCTCCAAGAGAAAGAAGGAACTGTGTATTCCAGGAACTCTATCTTATGGTCGGGGGTAGGCACGAAGCTGTGCCGGGCAACACAACTATGGTGCGTGTGGGCACCGAACGCGAGGCGCGGGCGCAGGCTTTCTACGAGGTATTCTGTCGACTCCTTCGACAAGCAGTCCCATCGCTCTACAAACAAGCTGTCTCTTTCTGGCAGTGGAGCCGCGTCGGGCTCCGTGCATTGACTGTCTGAAGCTCTGTATAAGGGAAAGTGCTGGAAGCAAAGATTGCTTTAAGTTAAAATAGAATATGAATGAACTGAATATGCCTAACGTATTTCGGACTACTCGGTGGCCCTTTTTCAGAATGTGCATGGTTGACATGCTTTGTTTTGGTTTTGTGTGGCAAATCAAAAATCACACAATGAAAGATCAAGCTTCAGAAATACAGTCAAGTTAGAAAAGTTATCAAACCAAAAGCGCTTGTAGAAAATGGCAGGCAGAAAATGCATAGGTTGGCAAAGTCTAACGAAAAAAGATCTAATAGAAGTAGGTATTCATGTATTATAGACGCGGTCAGTCGAAGGAAACAATGGTTGAGTGGATATGACAGCTAAATTAAACTATATTTATGGGGTGGCTCATTTAAATCGGTCAGTATGGGAAAGTCTGACTGAAACTATAAGACATACGAAGATCTGTTGTTAGGAACCATGTCATCGATTTTAGTAACAAGAAAAACTGCATTCATACATTTAAAAAAACTTGTATTCAGCTCGGGAATCGAACCCGGACGTTTTGAAAATTAAAACTTACATTATTAATGAATATGAAATACAATGCATTTTATTTCTTCAAGATACCATGTTTTATAATAATATTGATTGCTTGTATAGGTTTTATTTTTCAAAACGACTGCGTTCGATTCCCGAACTGAAAGTTTTTTTTAATGTAATGTGATGTTCGTATGTCTTATAGTTTCAGACTTTCCCATACTGACCGATCTAAATGTGCCACCCTGTAAGTATATATGAATAATTTTATTTTATATTATACTGACTTACCTACCTGAATAAGAATTGGTTTAGTATATTTGTCGAGTTTTGTTTTGCCTTTGCATAATTTTGATCCACTGCTACACTTCAGAATATCTGGAAGCAACAAAACACAAAATTAAGATTGCTTAGCTCCTATAACATGGTCCTTCAAACCGGATCTATTATTTGCTTATTATTGCCATTATCAACTATCAACTGGACACTGCATATCGCAAATGATCCCGACTGACAACTACTGGTGAGTTTTTCACTACTTTTAAGAAGGCTCGTACCTCAAAATCAATATTTTTTCTGAGTGAAGTAGTGACGATAGACTACTAATGTGCTTAAGAGATAGTCCATAAAATATTGGGCATCCATTAAATATATGAAATTGGGTCCATAAAATATATGAAATTAGAATTTAGATCATTTCACAGCTTCAAGGGACTGTAGACTTGTGTATACGGTTCTAATTTAACTCGATATCTCCACGCGTTTCCGAGTTCTAGGGTCTTGACAGACTGTTACACACAGCGCCATCTTTTTGCTTTCAACCGAACTAATAGAGGTGCGCGTAGAGGCGACCGAGAGAACTGTTGGCTTCTCTACTAGTTCGGAGTTGTGTGGATAGATGGCGCATTCGGAGATGTTGCCCCTTGACACTGCTTTGCCAAAAGAAAGATGGCGATTTGTATCGGTGACTCTTGTAACGAACTATGAACCAATAAAATAATTAAATTATAACTAAAGAAAAAATAAAACTCTAGGTGCTTTTATTGCTTTTGTCGCTCCCTTTGATCCGATCTGTAATGTCTAAATGTTTTATACTGTCTTCTGTGTTTTGTGTCGTCCCTATGTTTTGTGTGTCGATTCCAGGTACGCAACAAACTCGCTCCGACAACCCCCGTTTAGAAAATTTATTTAACCGGTCTGACACAATGTACACTTCGCTGCTGTCAGGTGTCATTGGCAGTAATGGACGCTAACCAAAAGCGACCGATTGCCACCAAGCAAAAAAGTTGAAGTTGAAGTTGAACCAATAAAACAATCTTCTGAACAAATTATATATTTCTATCCCGCCGCAACCCAGACTGACGGGCGGAAAACAAAGTGATCCTATAAGGATTCGTTTTTTTGCCTTTTGAGGTACGGAACTCTAAAATAATCGACCTAAAATAATAACCAGCTATGTTGTCGATCTCGGCGACGGCGCGTGCGCAAAGCGAACAGCCGTCGCCTGCAGCGCATGGAGTTGAGCAGCACGAAGTGCGCGCCGCGCACGCTCGCCAGCCCCGCCGGCGCCGCGCGCATCCGCCGCTCGAACCGCCCTGCCAGCTGCGGCGTTATCCTACCCGCACATTGTATATTTTCATCTCTCCTGTTCGGAAAGTTTAATTTTCATGGATAAATAGCCGGGTGGAAAATTGCGTTTTCATCTCTAGGGTGGAAAGTATTTTTTTTTTTTAGATAGCCACGGAGTCGAAGATAATTGAGTTACGTCATTGACACTTTTATTTCACGTTTCGGCATGGCCATCTAGATGCACGTCGTGACCAAGGAGCTTATATTATTATACAACACTGGACGTTGAACGCAGAACATCCGTTTGAAACAAGAAATTTGATCTTTATTACGTCACGAACATATTCCATATCTCTTTCTTTAGTTAGATTAAGAAAGAGATGGAAGTCATTCGTGAATGTGAAAGAAAGAGATGGAATATATTACATCCATACTTAATATTATAAATGCGAAAGTAACTCTGTCTGTCTGTCTGTCTGTCTGTCTGTTACGCTTTCACGCCAAAACCGCTGAACCGATTTGGATGAATTTGATACAGAGATAGAATAGACCTTGGGAAAGAACATAGGCTATCTTTTATCGCGAAAAAGAGGCTTTAAGGGGTTGAAATAGGGGATGAAAGTTTATATGGTGGAAGTTCGTCGCTGTCGAAGATAAAACCATGAACTTGGCATTTAGGCACATAATAAGGAATAAGTAGGTATTTATTTGAGCTTTTTGAAAATTCGACCTGTGAGGGGGTGAAATAGGGGATGAAAGTTTATATGTAAAGATCGTCATTGTCAAAGATAAATCGATGGTTCTTTATTACACTTGGCATTTGGGCACGTGATTGATAGAGATTAATAGATATTTGTTCGCGCGTTTTTTAAAATTCTTCCTGTGTAGGGGTGAAATAGGGGATGAAAGTTTATATGAAGGTCGTCATTGTCAAAGATAAATCGATGGTTCTTTATGAACTTTGCATTGGGCACTTATATAAAAATAAATAGATATTATTGTTCAAGCGTTTTTGAAAATTTTACCTGCGAGGGGATGAAATAGGGGATGAAAATTTATATGGAACGTCGTCATTATCACAGATAAATCGATGAATCTTTGTGTTTAGGTATTCGATAAGAACTAAAAAAAAATCGGTTAAATTCGACTTGGACTCGCGCATCAAGGGTTCCGTACGTAGGTATTTATGAATATCCAGTGTTAGCCTATTTTAAGCTCATAAGCAAAATGTACGCAATGAGGGGTCATTTTAGATGGCTTATTGACATAGACAGTCAGACATGAAAAATTATGATTTTCAGTTTTTTTTTATTTTGCTAAAGGGGAAAAATAATTTGCTAATAGAGCTATTTTTATACAAAATTCCAAGTTTCTGTAGCTTTTGATTGCGTTAACTTAGAAGTTCAATTTTTTCACAGCTTCCGGGACTATTGACCTGAGTTTAGGGTTTAATTTCAACTCAATACATACTCCGCGCGTTTACGGGATAAAGGGTCTTGACAGACAGACGGACGGACGGACAGCAAAGTTCTTTTGAGGTACGGAACCCTAAAAACATTTGTTCCGACTCTTTTCACATTGCGATATTTTTCATAGTTGAAATATGGGGATGAAAGTTCGTCCAAACAAATTTACTATAAGTATATTTATCGGAAATTGTGTAGCTATGCTTAGTAAGAATGCCGTCTTAAGTATAATCCTACCCTCCTAATTTACAATAAAGGACGTAGGTGTCCAGAGTTCTTTTTTTACCAAAAAATGGAAGAACAAAAAAATTGTTTAGATAAAGCAATGTATTAAAATAGGCTATTTTCAGTAAACCGTAGAAGTTTCTATGTACATTTATTGGCAGAACAGGTACCCTAAATAAATTAAATACTTTCCAAAGTTACTATTCCACGCGGACGAAGTCGCGGGCAAAAGCTAGTATAAGTAATTAAGGTCAAACTTCTTCGTTCGGCGTTCAACCTGCAGTTTTGTATATAAGCTGCTTGGTCGTGACCAACTCTATTTTTTTAATACTCGGACGTGGCAAGTGGCCAGTCGAAAAGGTACCGTTGGAGGTTGGATATAAGTAAATTCAAAAGTATTCTCACTTTGTTCGAGCGCCAGAAATATCTCGGGTGAAATGGGTCACTTTCCACCCTTGGTTATCAATCTACTATTACCGACCTTGGGTTTCATGACAAGACAACAATAAAAGGTCGAGGGTTTTATTTCGGGGGTTGCAACAAAGGTAGCCTGCATGTTACAACACTGTTTACGATCAAGTGTGATGAAAAACCTTTAAGCGCCTATGCACTATGCGGTTAGCCGCGCTGTTTAATCGTGTTGTCTCTCTTCAAAACTGCATTGTTAGCCGCATAGTGCAAATAAAGGCTTGACAAGGGTAATGAGCTGTAACGGACTGAGCGGACTGGAGAAACACACTTATTTATTTCAATACAGTCAGGCTTACAGTTTGCACCAAAACATCTAGCTTGTTAAATACTTAATACTATGCTAAAATAAAATTATTTTAGATAAAAGTGGTTCCCACCATCTGCAAACACCGAGTTATGAGTTCTTATTCAGTAGAAGCACATGTGTGCACTTTGCCATTGCAAGTTAAAAGTACTCTGTACAGAGTCGGCTCGCTTGCAGTGGAAGGCAAAGGTGGGCATTAAACACATTCTTCTTTAACCACTTTCTTTAATAATGTAATTGACACCATCCTTCTGCACTCGTAAGACAAAAGGTGATATCTCAAAAAAAACTCTTGAATTATTTATACTTACTATAAATTATTTGCATACCTGTAATGGAATCAATATCATGATTCCCAGCAACTGCATACAAGGTGGTCCCCTCAGGAACTGTGAACAACTGATGGAACCTCTGCACCACCTCATTGAACTCTTTCTCAGAGCTTTTATCTCCTTCATCAAAAAGATCACCTGAAATAAACCACATTCTAGTACTAGCATTCTAGTCTAGTAAATTAGTACCACAAAAGTACCTGTAAGTATTTACAATTTATTTTTTTTATCCCGAGGAAATTTAGAAAATATTATTAATTTATTAAAGAGAAAACACATACTAAAAAAAAAATACCATAAATAAAAATTAACTATAAACTAACTACCTAACTTTTAAATTTACAAGATGAAGATGTGGTGCAGGGTTGCCGCCTTTTGGGAAAAAAAATCGGGGCAATCAGATGGTTAATCCAATTCAGGTCATCAAAAAGACTAAAGACTTCAAGAAAAGATCATCGAAATCAGGACTGTCATGGCAGAATCAGGAAAGGTGGCAACTCTGGGAGCATTCCACAAGAATATCCCTTAGGAAATGCCATTCTTCTAATAGTTCTGAAAAGGCTGAGAAAATGACATTAAGTCTGGTAATATTTCATGTCTTTGCTAACAAATTGGCAGCATATTCCAGGACCTCATGGATTTGACTGAATTAACTGCTATACAAGGCAAAAGCATTTCATAGGGGACATTCTTGTGGAATGCCCCTCTGACGTGGTGTGCAATTCAAATAATAAACAAGAAGTAGTAAACTTGCCAAACATTTCTAGAAATTACCTTAAATGAATAAAAGTTTTGCAAGTAACTACTTACCTAAAACAAAAACAACTTCTGGCCTGTGCAAAGTCATAGCAGTTTGAAATGCACGTTGCATTTGCCATTCCCGCCGCCATCTGTCCAACCAGTGGCCATCGCGTGAGCCGAGCATGTGGGGGTCGGCCAATATCATTGCATAAACTGGCTGAACGCTTGAGACTTTTTTTAACACTGGCCATTCACACTGAAAATCCCAATAAATCTATGAGTTACCATTAAATATCTGGGTAATTAAAAATAAACGTAGGATTATTGACCTGGATTTGAGTGACGTAATAAATAAGGTATTCACAATACAAATAAATAAATAAAAGCCCAGCTAAAACCCGAGGAAAAGTATTAATTAATACTGAATATCGCAACTTCCGGAATATCAAAGCCATAGTCAATTAATCTCCATCATCGATGAAAATTTGACTGATTTATTCTGATATTTATTTCTTGCAACATAATTTTGTATTTTCAATATAGAAATAATAGGTCCCATGTATAAAAGGAAGAACATGAATTAACGATCGACGTTTCGATTTCGATGATACTTTACTTTTGACATTTCAACAAGACAAACTATGACAAATATGGAACGATGGAACGTATTTCTGATGAAACCTTGCTATATAGTTTTTTTTGGAAAACTGCAGGGCTACTACAAAACTTGAAACTCGAACTTCGTGTCGTACTGTCCCTCTCGCACTCGTATTAAATAGTTTAAGTGTCAGAGAGACCGCACGACAAGAACTTCTTGTTTCGAGTTTCGTAGTAGCCCTGCTGCTGTCGCCTTGAAAGTAAAAAGACATAATAAGATTTATTTTTTTTGATATGGGACCTTGTAACGCCTGATTCAATAAATTAATTTCTGAGAATTCTTTGATTTTCTTGTCTTATGGAAGAAGAAATATGTGGCGTTATCTGGTAAAAGGTACCTTGTTGTCGGTTCTAGTTTCCGAGATAATCGCGCTTGAAGTAAAATGTCGAAAATAATCATTTTTTCTTTTTTTACTCTATATTAATAAGCAGGGTCTATATTTTAATTTGACAGAGACACAAGTTTTTAAATCGATTTTTTATGAGTTAAAACATCCCTTAAAGTTTAGTAAGAAAGGTACCTTATTGTCGGTGCCGCTCTTGAATGCTTTCTGTGCGCTCGGTATCGGTTTGGAAGACGTGTCGGACGTCGGTACTTTGTCGGCGCGTCATCATCATCATTATCATCCTAGCCTATACGTCCCACTGCTGGGCACAGGCCTCCTCTCAGAATGAGAGAGCTTGGGCATTAGTTCCCACGCGGGCCCATTGCGGTGCTTGTCGGCGCGTAAAAAACGTCAAGAATCATCATAAAATGCGTTTAATTAGAGTAAGGTAAATCATCAATAACTGGCCACCCTTAAGCGGTAGCCAGTTAGGCCCTTATTACACTAGCGATTTGCGGGCGAGTTGAAAGCGAGGTGAGCGCGCAGCGAGTTCGCTTCGAGCGCGTAACGATTTCACCGCGAGCATGAAACGATATCGCCGCGAGCGCGCAACGATGTCGCTGCGAGTTCGCTGCGTTAGCGCCGAAGACGCCCTATTTATTATACGAAAGTCTACAATATGGCGCTAAAGCAGCGAACTCGCCATGCACTCGCAGCAGCGACATCGTTGCGCGCTTGCGGCGAAATCGTTATACGCTCGCAGCGCCTCGCTTGCCTCGCTTTCAACTCTCCCGCGAATCGCTAGTGTGATAAGGCCCTTATTGAAGATTTACGCCAATTTGTCTTTTTTTTATTCGACTGGATGGCAAACGAGCAAGTGGGTCACCTGATGGTAAGAGATTACCACCGCCCTTAGACACCTGCAACACCAGGGGGATTGCAGATGCGTTGCCAACCTAGAGGCCTCAAATGCCAGTAATTTCACCGGCTGTCTTACTCTCCACGCCGAAACACAACAATGCAAGCACTGCTATTCACGGCAGGATTAGCGAGTAAGATGGTGGTAGCAATCCGGGCGGACCTTGCACAAGGTCCTACCACCTGCTGGTCTTTAGAGGTTGATTTATAGTAATAATAATAACGATTAATAGTTACAACTACAAATCAAAAGCATTTTTTTAGATCTTATTCTTAACTATGTCACTAAACATTTTACGACCGACAATAAGGTACCTTTTCAAATACGTTAATCATTTAGTGTGTTGAGACAAAATTATAGGTTTTTGGTAAGAGTTTTAATACTACAGTGTTCTTAAATTAAGACTATTAAAATTAATCGTAAGTTATTAGTCGTTTTCAAATGATATCACTTCATAATCACTAAATATTTTACCACCGACGATAAGGTACCTTTTAGAAAATATATAGTGATTGTACCAACTTTTTACTAAACTTTACCTTGAATTTTGAGATTGAAAAAACTAGTTTTTTAAGATTTGTTGAGTTAATTTGGTCTCATTTGGCTATGTTTTAGCGTACTAAATATAAAAGTTTGTTGATTTTGACTGTTTAATTACATTTGTAAACAACAAAGTTATTTTTGTTAAAGTATTTTTTTTATATAATAAACAACGTTAATTCAAAACGGAGTAGTTCTTATTTAGTGTCCAATTACGCATAATATTTTTTCCTTCGATAAAATCCAATGGAAATATACTATAAATAGAAAAAAATGTAAAAAATCCATCAACCTTTTTTTTTTACTTTATGCACTTTGGCAAGGTAAACTATAGGAAAACCGTTGTCCAATTACAAAATTGTTCTTGAAACCTGAAAGCCCGTACAATCTACTCCTCAAATAGCATGTCATCTATGTAACTTCCAACAATAACATACTTTTATTGGGTGTATAAGTTTGAATTCAATTTTCTCATAATCACCTTTTCTGGCTTTTGAGCTTCAACATTTTTTAAAAAATATCTATTAAACCTACATGCATGTTTCTTACATGGTTCGATAGCTAAATGTATGTAGATTATGGGGATATCAATAACTCAATACCGACAACAAGGTACCTTTTCCCAGATAACGCCACATATATATTTCGACTTGACCTTCTAGATCACTTTCGCGTCACATCATTTTCCAAATCGCTCCGCTCATGCAGCAATACAGTCTCCACGCTCGTTAAGTCCTGCCGTGACCAGGAGGAGCCTCTTTGTTTAGGCTTGAAGATTAAGAAGCCGTGAAATTTGCCATGTGATATCCCATTTACACCCTACCATGGCAAAGCGTCTACAATAACCCTGCCCATACAATTTTAAGGGCAGTTTGATCGCCACCATCAAAGACTGCAATTGCTTGTATGGGCATCGGCAGTGGAATAAAATTAAAAAAAAATGTAATATTTAATTTTATTACTTGATTCTTCTGAAGTCTTTAATGATCAGTTGACACTTTCCTTGCACAAAGTATCTGCAATCACTCGGCGTTAACAATAAAATGTTCAATGGGTACTAAGTAATCCAGAAAAATATGTATAGCTTAACTGTAAAAAATAACTAATTAAATTAACTGCCTTTGGTCACAATAATATTAGTAACTGTAAAAAACTTTTTAAGAATTGGTACCAACCTTGAAAATTATACTCTAAGTTTTTCCGTTTTATAGTTTTCTCTAAATTATACTGAAATTAGGACACATTGGAAAACCATCATTGATTACCATCTCAACTAGTTAAGTTTAATTGAAAGTAATTAAACATTGCACAGACTGTACAAACTGACTTAAATTGATTACCGCCCCTTATTTTGGAGCAATTTCCAGTCTCAATATGACCAATGAAACGTAAACGGTTAGAACTTAAATCAGCTACAATACAAGCTGTTCAAATTTTCCAAACAGTTTTAGGACCAAGAATTTTAGGCCCAGACGTTTTTAATAGGTAACTGGAGAATTGGGTACGGCAATTCAATCCAAACTGTCCATAAACATTTTACGCTACGACTTTGCAGACCGGCACTAGGTTCGAGAAATCCATTCTTCCAAAATGTAGACTTTCCGGAAAATTTAGATACACTCCCAAAACTTACACCTTTCTAATTAGGACATTTTTCGAATTGCAGGTACATTTTGTCATACCTGCATGTACTTGACCAGACCTTGGACATAAATGAGAAAAAAAAATCGTCCCACTTTTACTTAAGGGATCCCTTAAAAACATTTAAAAATATTTTTTGACAATTTGTATGGACTTGGAAATTTACCATGTAAATTTAAATGTAACTACTGTAAAAATTAAAGACTATAGCCTCAACGTTTGGCTGTAAAACCTGTTTGACAAAGTGACAGCATTATGGCTCTGTTTGAACTTGAACTCTCCGGGTGCGGTACTCAAAACAACTACGTACTACCTTTTTATGTAATTTTGTTACAGTATTTTACAATAATGTTAGACAGGTCGCCATTTTAGTGCTGTGACGTTGCCAATTCTCGCGTCCGAGTCATGTCTTATGCAAGGCAGGTTGGGCTGAATTGCCATATTAAATATTGAGGCTGCCCGAAACTTGGCCGTGTCTTTGCAGATGGGACTGTAACATCTTCATTCCCGCTTAGAAATTCACTGCAATTTAGTTATGAAATATTAAGTCGAAATCGCAGGGGAGTTGTGAAGGAAGATTGTTTTTTAACTCGTTTTAGCGTTATAAAGAAGGCCTTTTTTACGAAAGTATAAATAAACTTTTTTGATGAATAGGGCCTTAGTTCAGTAGCATGCGGCGGTAATAAAGTGGAGTTTGGGAGAAATGCGAAAAGGATTTTCTGCAAAAAACACAGTACAGACGACAGTGAAATCATTTGGTATCAAACCAAGGTAGAAAGTATGCAAGTATTGGATTTTAATTGCGAATCTGCAAGATTTGTGTGGATCGCTACCATCCTACCTGCTAATCCTGCCGCTTATCAGCAGTGATTTGGCTGCTGTGTTTCGAAGGAGTGTGTGTGTGTGCACAGTAACAAGATAACAGGGTTTACACTGGTAATACCCACTTTCCCTTAATTTGAACTTTCTCTAAAGATGCACTTTTTTAGAAGGATCTCTTCTCAGATGATAAATTATATTAGGTAGTTTCTAGTTAGTACACTTTTCAAAAAGGACGTATTTGTTAATAATATAAGCGGCCAGTGTCCTAAATGTGTAGGTACATGTTGACAATAGAAGATTGGAAAAGTGTAGATTTTGAGAAATACCTTAATTGGAAAAGCGTAGGTTTTAGAGTTTAGGAGTGTCATTATTGAGGAAATGTCCAGTTTTGAATATTAAATATAATTATCGTGGGAAACTTATGAGTACCTGGCTAAACATTCGTTTATATAAAAGCAGCGAGTTACATTCAAAATTAATTACGGTCATCATTTTTCCAGTTATCGCGAATCTGGATCAAGCGAGCCGTTCCGCATAAGTACACCACGACATTAATTTATTAATAAGAGGATAATTGCCGAGATAATTTTTTATTTTATTCACATAAATTACATTAAATTAAACAAAACAAAGTTGAAAAAAAAAACTAAAAAACATTTATACAATAAAAAAATACATAAGAAAAAATAAGAAAAAATTATAAATTAAATCATAAAATAAAATTTTCATTTCTAGTCCCACTAATATTATTATAAATGCGAAAGTTTGTCTCTTTGTTTGTTACCTTGTGACGTCTAAACCGCTGAATTGATTTAGATAAAATTCGGTAAACAGCTTGATTCCCGGGTAAGGACATAGGATTATTTTTCTCCGGAAAATCGCATAATTCCCGCACACGGACGGAGTTGCGGGCAACAGCTAGTAGGTATCTTTATAATTTTACAGAAAATAATAATGATGTCGAAGTTCAGAGCGAATTTCAGTCGGGTAGCACTTTTTGGTGCTCAATTAACTATGCACAATAATGTACCTAAATTGGATGACAATGCCATTATTGACATGATTGCAACTAAAATAAGTTTTTGGTAAAAAAAAAACATTTTTAATACAAGCTTTTTCTACCGTCTGTACTTTTTTTTGACTTTACTTGCTTTGCCACCCAAACTACATTTGCATACCAAATTTCAAGTCGATGCTATTAAACGTTGAAGAGTTCCGTCCTGCGGAGACGATCCTGGCCGGACTACCAGGATGTGACTACCAGATTATTGTATTGTCCGCAATTTACATAAGTAAGTATACTAAATTTCAAGTCAATTCAACTACTGGAAGTTGGTCGAATTTAACTTGCAAGATTTGATTACAGGCAGACAGACAGACAGACAACGGGACAGGTGAAACTAAATCAAGCTTGTAAAAAAGGACAGTCAGCAAAAAAGCTTTTATCAAAAAATTTGTAAAATTCTTTTCGATAATCGCTATCCCGCGGGAACTGCAATTTTTCAGTTCGGCGGTTTAGACGTGAAGAGATAACAAACAAACAAACAGACTTAGGACACATAAATAGGATAACTCAAATATCTCGGATAAAATAGCAGCTAAAAATATAATAAATACAGAAAACATCGTCTCGTCGCCCACGGGCTCTCGTTATCTGCATCTATACCCACGTAGCTTTAATTTCACATCATCCTAATATTCAATTTCGTTGGTAGGAGGTGGTTTATTTTTGACGTAAAACCACCCTCCTCCTGTTTATTACTTGATTTTGATTGATGATCTGTGACAACCTTTTAATAGGAGAAAGAGGTTGGAAGAGCTTTTATACCGTTGTCATCGTTCGTTGACATCACTATACCTACACGAATTTTTAATACAAAAAAATACAACTAAAAGGAAAAATCAGACAACCTTAATCTTGTATATAAACAGTAAGAAAGAAAAGAAACATTATGCTAGTATGGATAAGCCATTTTCATATTAGAAAAGTACAATGTTCTTGCATAAACATAGCAATTGTATTCATCATCATCATCATCTTGGCCTGTCTATCCCACTGCCGTAGTTTCCAAGCGGGCCCACTGCAGATAAAGAAATTCACAACACCATTGAATTGCTTCGCAGGTCTGTGCAGGTTTCTAGCTACTACTACTACTACGACTACATATTACATTACATATTACATATTAGTAATCTGTGGGTTTCTTCACCGAACAGCTCGTTGTAAATTTCGCACATGAATAAAAACTTAATATACCTACCTGGTTGATAACTCATACAATACAATGTGCTATACACAATGACAATGTGCTATCGAACCAACTGAAGCAACTTTGGAACTTACATACATACATACATATAATCACACCTCTTTCCCGTAGGGGTAGGCAGAGACCACTTCTTTCCACTTGCTACGATCCTTACATACTTGGTTCGCTTCGTCCACTTTCATTATTCCCTTCATACATGCTCTTCGGTTTAGGGTACTCTTGACCTGGCCTTTTTTCAAGACGTCCCTGATTTGGTCTCAAAACGTCCGCCTAGGTCTACCCCTTCCAACACTTTCATTCACACTCGCCTCATACACTTTTTTCGTCAACCGTTCTTCATTCATTCTCTTGACATGGCCAAACCATCTCAGCATACCTTTCTCAATTTTTGTCACTACATCTTCTTTCAGACCACAACGTTTCCTTATCTCACTATTTCTTATCCTGTCACTCAGTTTAACTCCTATCATACTTCTTAACGCTCTCATCTCAACTGCATTTATTCTGCTTTCATGTTTCTTCTGCCATACCCAACTTTCACTTCCGTACATGAGTGTCGGAACCAACACCCCCCCTCCCCATGCACAGCCAAACGAGCCTTGTTAGACACCTTCCGACTGTTCATAAAGGAATTCAAAGCTCCATTCTTCATGTTTCCTGCATTCACTCTTCTTTCAATATCACTCTCACACTTTCCATCTCTTGTAAACTTCCATCTCTTGTGGAACTTTGTCGTAGAAAAAGTCACAGTGACATCGTATTGCTTGACAAGGGAATTCATTATGACGCGTAATGTGAGAACGTTGATTTTTCATTGCCACTGAAAAAATTACAGCTTTTTTAAAACAATCGCAGAGAAATAATCTCGAAAAAACCGAAATCAGCGAAACAAAGGAACTCATCACGCAAAGGCTACAAACAAAAGTATTTTCAACATCTAGGTAGATCTAGATGTATGGATTCCAGACATTTGACAAATACTTCGTGATAAAGTTTTTTTTTAAGGAATCAGCGATTGACTTCTTATCTGTCCTGATAGTGAATGCAGAAGAAGGCAAAGATGTGTCAATAGGAGACTTCAGAAAGGGTGAGCTATTTTGAGATTTTCCATAACATAACATACCCGTGCATACCTACATGTAGTTGGGACCGAAAAGTTTTTGAATGGATCGGTAAGCGTAGGGTAGGATGTCACTTCAAGGTCGCTCAGCGAGCTATGGAACGAGCTAAGCTCGAAGTTTCTCTGAAAGATAAAATCCGCAACGAGCCTATCCGACACAGAACTAAGGTCATCGACATAGCTCAGAGAATTAGAAAGTTGAAGTGGCAGTGGGCTGGTCATATCTGTCGCAGAACCGACAACCGCTGGAGTAAACGAGTTCCTGAGTGGAGACCGCGTCTTAGCAAGCGTAGTGTAGGGCGCCCTCCGGCCAGGTGGAGTGACGATCTGCGAAAGGCTGCTGGCAGAAGCTGGATGCGTCTAGCCGAGGACAGGGCGCAATGGCGCTCTTTTTGTTCTTTCCATCTAATGTATTTTTATGTGTATCGAATATGTGTAAATAAATGTCTCTCTCTCTCTCTCTCTCTCTCTCTCTCTCTCTCTCTTTGGGGGAGGCCTTTGTCCAGCAGTGGACTGCTATAGGCTGATGATGATGATGAGGATGTCCACCAACGAGACGAAAGGATGACCTGGTTAAAGCCGCGGGTTCATGGTGAAGTTGTTCCATACAAGTATTGTAATCTTAATATACTTACTAACAAAAATATTTCTCTCAAAAATGTCCGTAAGAGTCTACATTATTCCTTACATATCAGAAGGCTACTTAGCCTAGTTTATGGCCAGCGAGAAATTAAAAAGCTAAAAAGATTGCAGGCGCGCTAGCTCGACAATTATTTATTATTGAAGAGTCTAAAACTTTTTAAAAAATTTAAAACGAGCATGGAAATGTTGGCACAAGTCGTATACAGCCAACTCAAATGGCTGCTATCAGTTATTTTACCAGAACTCTAGACTTTTTTTATTGGATCTGAAACAGCTTGTGGTGTTTTCGGTGGAAAAATAGACCTGCTGTTTTTTTTCAATGAAAAAAGGCAGGAAAGCATGAAAAATTTTATTAGAATAAAATTAAATGTCATAATATATTTTTTGAGAAAAGGTTTATTCTAATTTAGTTTTATTCCTTCACCATTTTTGAGAAAGGCTTCATATTAGTCTCGGCTGGAATAGCAATTACTGGCTTCGTATTAGTTAAACGGACTCGCAATACTCAGCCAGCAACTGCCTACTTCCAGGCCACGACAATAATCTACTATTATTTGCTTACGCTACTGCTTTTCGACTACGATTTTATTTATATCTCCGTTAAATAAAACCAACACAAGTGAACTAAAATCTACGGAATGTTTTCGATTTAAACGCTTAGTATTAAGAACTCGTTTTGTATTTTAATGTATAATTTTAGTTTAATCTTATTGAGTAATGTGTTGTTCTCATTTCATATTTATTTTCAGGACGTATCCATATTAATATCTACACAATGACAGTTAACGACATAAAAATAACTCAGCCTTTTCGAGCTCAGAGCTCAGTAGTTATAATTACGTATATCACAATGGAACCAATGTCTCGAATATAATATGTGAACAAAGACCAGGAAACAAACATATCAACTGAGCCTATCCCAATTATCCCTTGGGATTCACCAGAATTGCGGGGGACAAACTAATGATATCGAATCGCTGACTCGACAGAAAAGTAGGAATGAACCAGTAAAATGACGGAAGTACGGCATGACGAGCTTTATCTTACGGGAAGTACTGGTAGCAACAGAAGTCAGAACAGAAGAAGAATAAAACTGAAAATACGAAACGAGTCATTAAATAACAGATCCCTCAGTCCTACCTACTTGCAATGTCGTGGTTTTATTTTAGTAAGTACTTATTAGTTTTTATGTGGCAAAAAAAATAAAAACATTTTTGTATGCAGCTTATATTTTTGCTGACAGTATTTTTTGTTGATTGTACATTTGCATTGCCTGAAATTTGTTTGTAATTTTTCTTAGACAAAAACTCGAAGGTGGTTCTCCGCGCGTGTATTCTCCCCAGAGTTTTAAATGAATATTTTTTTGCATCATTGGCCTTACATTACTACGAAAAACATTTGATTCCTTCTTAACATTACTTATTTAGAAAACAATATATTGTAAATCCCGTGATGATAGCGAGGTTTTATTATCCATTTAAAGAGCTACATTTACGATAAAATGAGTTTTTTGTTAAAAAAATCATAACACACAATTTTTGCTACTTTGGGAGCGATTACTTCCGGAAATCTTCACTTAATCAAAAAAGTTATTGAGAAACCTTACTATCTTTTCAAAAGAGCTGTCTAACTATGTGCCACACGTTGATGAGTTAAAAAAAAAAATATCAATTTCTGTTACGTGTATGGAGTGCCCCCCCTCCCTATAAATATTTATTTTTGTAATTTAACTACAAAACTCAAAAGCGGCTTTGACAAGACATCTGTACTCCAAATTTCATTGATATACATCTTGTAGTTTTCGAGTAAAATGCCTGTGACATACGGACGGACGGACGGACGGACAGACAGACAGACAGACAGACTTGACGAAACTATAAGGGTTCCGTTTTACCATTTTGGCTCCGGAACCATAAAAAGGCCCCAGCGGCATTGTGGCATCATTTTCTCGTTGAATCGCTAGGCTAATTCTTTAAGCGAGGTAGCTGCCAGCTCTTCGATCACGTAGCATCTATTAGCGTAGCGTATTCATTATATGAGTATTCCTGCAAAATTATACCTTTTTAATACTAGCCGTCTCTATGCTAAGCCGCGGATGGACGGACATGGCGAAACTGTAAAGGTTCTTTATAGTTACGTACAAACAGCCAAGGGCAAAGATTACACGGCCAAAGTTACAAAAATATGTATACACGACTTTTTGCAACATTAAGGCCGTGTGTATACATATTTCTGCAACTTTGGCCTTGTCGATATCTTTGCCCTTAACTGTACGGAACCCTAAAAAAAATGCGACCACTCGAAACATAAAAAATACAGTAATAAGATCAACATTCCCGAATTCAAATCTGCAGAGCTGATGTTTACAATAACACTAGCTTTTGCCCGCGGCTTCGCCCGCTTGAAATTCGGTTATCGCGCGTTGTTCCCTCGGGAACTATGCATTTTCCAGGATAAAAAGTATCTCGTGTCACTATCGGGTCCATAAACTATCTGTATGCCAAAAATCACGTCGATCCGTCGCTCCGTTTCGACGTGAAAGACGCACAAACACACAAACACACACACTTTAGCATTTATTATATTAGTATGGATTTACAATGTGAATACTGTTTGAAATGAACGAGAGATATTCTTAGCAGTAAGTATCATTGTAATATTGTTCTAGACATTAATTATTCAATCCTTTGAAAACAGTCAGTATTGTCTTTCAACATAATAGACGTTCTGTCAAGAAACTTAAGTCATAAGAGCATCCTTACTTCATGGATAAAAACGAAACAATTCCAGTGTTCGATTGCAATTTTAATTAAATCCAACCAATAGAAGTGAATGAAAAACTGGCAATATGTCCAGAACAAAAAACTATTTGCAAAGTTAAATCAATGATGAGGTGAAATCACGCGGAATCAACTGCTAATTTTATCACATTTTAAAAACTTTTTTTTAACCATAGACATTTATAAATAAAAACTTAAGTATGCACTGCGGTATAAAACGGACAGCTTTACGGTATATAATTCCATAATCCTCTCAATTTTCATGCAATTGTTTGACGTTAAAGATGCGACAAATAATGAATTTCAGTACTTACATTTATCTAGTAGTTGTAGGTAGGGAAGTGTTCTATTTTTAAATGGAAATTAAACTTCCAAACGCAGTTTCCAAGCAAGTTTAAAAAGAAGTATATTTTATAAAATAAATGACTGCTACTTTTTGTTGCGTGTCAGTCTGTTTCAGTAAAATGTGTGTTCTATTTTTAAATGGAAATTAAACTTCCAAACGCAGTTTCCAAGCAAGTTTAAAAAGAAGTATATTTTATAAAATAAATGACTGCTACTTTTTGTTGCGTGCCGGTCTGTTTCAGTAAAATGTGTCGGCAAAATAGAGGAATGACTTGTCTAAAATGAACTTCGAATTTATACATTTGAAATTTAACCCACTATCCAAAGCAATAAAGTAAAAGTGAAAGTGTTTTTAGTTTGCGAATACACCGTTTGAAATGTCATTTGGCAATTATTTATAAGTAAAACTAAATAGGTGTGAAGCTATTCCAGCTACGTGTGAACGTGTTAATTGCCTCGTAAACTGGCGTAACCTGTAATTTGTAGTGAATAATGGAATCATTAGTTTATCTTGTTTTACAGTACGAATGTGGAATAATTTGGAATAGTACACACTTTGGCTTAGTACGCGTTGGGACGCGTACTAAGCACAGCGGGGCTACTCCGAAATTCGAAAATTGAAGTTCGTATCGTTGAAGATCGTGTGGGATCACGGAAACGGCTCCAACGATTTCGATGAAATTTGGTATGTAGGAGTTTTCGGGGATGAAAAATCAATCTAGCTTGATCTTGTCTCTGGGAACACGCTAGTTATCAAGTTTATAGCTCGAGCGAAGCTCGGTCGCCCAGGTACTACTATTTAATACTTACGAGAGTGAGAGCGACGGTACGATACGAACTTCGATTTTCGAATTTCGGAGTAGGACCTTAGTAGGGCTACTACGAAACTCGAAACGCGAAGTTCGTATCGTACCGTCCCTCTCGCTCTCGTATAATAGTATAAGTGTCAGAGAGACCGCATGACACGAACTTCAATTTTCGAATTTCGGAGTAGGACCTCAGGCTCGTCTTATAATCAGAAACATTGGGTAGTTAGTCCAGTGCGAATTGGGAACCTCCCTGTACCAATCTTACCTTCAGCTTTATAACCTTATTATTATCATTTCTTAGCCCATATTTGTGTCCCACAACTGGGCAAAGGCTTTCCTCTTGACCTCCACATCACCATATCCAGAGCTACATTTGGCCACTGTCTCAGTTCCGCGTCCAGGTCATCTCGCCATCTACTTATGCCTCGCGCTTAGCCGAGCTTACAACCAATTTAGTAAAACTTTGTAAAAAACACGTAACCTACCACAAATCCGTTTCATTTATAATATTTTTTGGAAAAAAATATTATAAATGAAACGGATACAAAATTCAGATCTATTGTCAAGAAGACATTAATATCAAAGGCGTATTATAAAGTTAATGATTATATCATGGACAGGGATATTTGAAAATAATTCCGATCCGCATTAGCGATCCCTTCAAATAGCGATCCTACTGTGTTAAAAATAAAGTTGTGTTAAATACTTGTGATGTATACATATCATTTAATAATATTGTAAATCTGTTTTAAAAAAAATATATATACCTCGTTGAGTTTTTTGCCGGATTCTTCTCAGCAGAGGTTTTTCCGAACCGGTGGTAGATTTTTTTGACATTCATAAGTGCTTGTCATAGCCTAAATTGTATAAAGATATTTTGACTTTGACTTTGAAAGAATATGCAGCAAAGCAAAAAAAAGCTGAAAAAACACCCCGGTGCCGGTGTCGTGGAACGTTCGTTTAATTACAGGGGCAAATAAATCACGCCTGGGCCTGTAATTAAATCATCAGGCGGAAAATAAGTCCCCGATAAATTGACGTATAAATCTGTCGATCACGTGCCGTGTGAATCAGAGCAATATCATGTTAAGAATTATCTGAAGCCCTCTCGGAATATTAGATTAGGTTGCAGGTGGTAGGACCTTGTGCAAGGTCCGTCCGGATTGCTACCACCATCTTACTCGCTAATCCTGCCGTGAAGCAGCAGTGCTTGCACTGTTGTGTTTCGGCGTGGAGAGTAAGATAGCCGATGAAACTACTGGCACTTGAGGTATCCCATCTTAGGCCTCTAAGTTAGCAACGCAACTGCAATCCCCCTGGTATTGCAGGTGTCTATGGGCGGTGGTGATCTTTTACCATCAGGAGCCCCACTTGCTCGTTTGCCATCCAGTCGAATAAGAAAAAAAAAATTAGAAGAGCAAGGCACTTTAAAACAAAGCGCCTGTCATATAAAAGTTTCACAGCATACATTTTACAGTACCTAGATTTTGATTTAAAAAAAATACAAAATTAAACTCACGCGTCAGGAAATATTCAATCTTTTCGGCGGATCTAACCTAACCTAACCCCACGTATGTGGGAACTAAAAGTGTACTGAATTCTAGTGTCATCTGTTTTAATAAGCACACATTCAACTGATTGAAAAAATACAAAAAGATAGCTTAAATTTGAGACTGATCAGCGCCTTAAGATTAGAAGGGTAGCCCTCGTAAAACATAATAATATTAAAAAAAAATACCGTAGGGTACTGCACTTTATATTTTTAATGTTCCGTACCACAGGTGGCAAAAACGGAACCATACTACCCTATTTCTCGAGAACGCGTGAAGGTATCAAGCTAAAATAATTATAAAAAACTCAGGTCAGCTTTCCCTTGGAGCAGTGAAAATCAAACTTCTAAGTCAACGTAATTTTAAACTCGCTTCTGCTATTTGTTTTACAAGTAGTGTTTTCTATTTTTAGAAAAAAAGACAAACATAATAAGTTACATTATACATTGTGTTTAGTTTGTTAGTGAAATTGACTCTGTGGGTTATTGATTTCAACTGGCTTTCACAATGAACTTCCAGACTTGACGTCGACAAACAAACTTAATAGTAGTTAAAGCCTCTGTCATAAATTTTGATGTTCAAAAATAAAAATAATTGTCTTCAACCATTTATAATTAATCATCGCTCATAAAAAAAATAAAAACATTGAAAACAACTACACAGCTTTTCTAAATTCAATATCATGGGGTGACAGGTAAGCAGAAGGAAACAAGTAGGTATATTTTGATCATGAAACTTGATTACTCGATTTAAGACGTGAGTTATCCGGGTCAATATACTTAATATAGGTAGGTATATCTTTAAGAAACTCTATAAAACCTTCTAGAGCTTGTATCTCAACTCATAATAATATATACTGTTGTGATTCATTGTTTAAAAACCAACCATCAATTCGTCAATTCATCATATCAAATCAGGAGTTGTGATGCGAAAAACTCTAAACGTATGTCAAGATTTTTATCACCGCCGTATCAGTTAGCTGTCAGTGGTAAACGTCAGTCTAACGCCCCGCATTGTAGAGGACGCACGGCTGCTCGGACAAGAAAGCGAATTTAAAAAGTTTCATTCGAAAATAGAAGTTCAGATTCCTTTTTCGAATTAGTGTTTGGTTTCGTTTTTGTGGCTGGCAGACTGGCTGGAAAGTTACGGATGGGAGTTTGATATTCTTTTATCGGTAAGTTTTGTCGAAGCTTTTTTGTTCTAAGATATAAACAGTATCGTCGTATCTGTATCGGATTGCGAATTTTATTAACTACCAGTTTTTATCATTCAGGTATACCACCATTTTTTTTAAATTAAACAGACCAAGGCACAAAACCTATTAATCTCACCAAAACGTGTGGTTTGCCGAAATAAAGTTTCAATTTCTTATTTAAAAAAAAAACGCAAAGTGAAAATAAATATCTATTAACAGGAGTGAGCTACATTATAAGTCTACTATCGAAAAAATATACTTAATATGGACCATATCGTAGAAAACTTAGGGTTCCCAATTTCACTTTATTGTATGAGAAACTTAACAATTATAAAGAATTGTAGCACTAGTAACTTTTATTAATAAAAATAGGGGCCTGCAGGGCTACTACGAAAGTCGAAAATTGAAGTTCGTGTCGTTAGGTCCATCTTAGTTAGGACACTTATACTAGAGAGCGAGAGGGACGGTACGATACGAACTACGATTTTCGAACTTCGGAGTAGGCCCCCTGGTGATAACCTAGTGGTTGCAAAATTTGACTACGAAGCTAGGGCCTCAAGATATCTACGATGTCCATCCATCCATCCATAGCAGCCCTTAATTCGTCCGTCTTCGGACATAGGCCTCCTCTCCATTTCTCCACGCCTGGCGATCGACAGCCATATGCATCCATCCTCCACCCGCCTGTCGGCAGATATCGTCCTTCCACCTCATTGGTGGTCTCCCTCTACTGCGAGTGTTTTCACGAGGTCTCCACTCCAGTGCTCGCCTCGCCCAACGATCGTGGTTCATCCTGGCAATGTGCCCTGCCCATCTCCACTTATTCCTCTCGATCTCTTCCACCACGTCCCGAACTTTAGTGACTCGTCTGATAGTGATCTACGTGATAGTGATCGTGTGTTAGTGATCTACGATGTGCCAGAGTCGAATTAGAAAGAGCTTATAGCGACACATCAGAAGCTACTAGTGTATCATAGCGTCCGCTTGGATAAAAGTGAAGACATGCGGGAACAACAAATCACATTGTTTAATAATAACTAGCTGTTGCCCACGGCTTTGGCTCCTTCCAGTTTTTTAAATTTTGCTTAGCACAAACCTTGTCCTCGCAATAACGAGCACAACAAAAAAAAACTTATGCCAATTCAACATCGACAAAAAAAAAGTAGAAACTTATAGACAAAAACAAAAATACATACCTCTAAGTATTTGTCAAGATCATCACCATCATTATTTCCTCAAACGGCATCATTTCGAAAACCCTTAAAAGCACTTACATTTTTAGACCTCCACGAAAACACATAAAATGTACTTTTATTCACAGAAGTCTTTTTTAATTTTTCCTTGGGAAAGTCTTAGACATATATGTATGCAGTTTGCCGATTCCAAAACCCAACTTAGAGGTACTTATCTGCCAGCGCACACAGCAATCGTGCGTGAGTTTGTTAGTCCTTCACGCTAAAATATCTGGAATGGATTGAATGACATTGGGTAAAAAAACGGCCAAGAGCGTGTCGGACACGCCCGAAATAGGGCTCGAAAAGATTAAGTAATACTTTTCTAAGGATTTCGTATTTCTCAAGAAAACTTAACCGTTATAGTTTTCCTTGTAAGTGGATTATTATTTCGAGAGGTTCAATTGTGTTCAGACTCAAATTTTCAGTTATAAAATTAGAAATATATCGTTTATTGTTTTTAAGTTGCTTAGGATATTATCACTGAAACATGTGATAAATACATTTTATTCTATTTTATCTTTTTTTCCACAATAACTTAAATTTTCTGCACAAAAGTCAGTTACGTGGTCAGGTTCGGATTATCCTTGACTACTTTGTAGTATTGTAAAAAATACAAGGTATAGAAAAACTTGCTGTTTAAAACATGGATTGAATGTTCATAATATGATATACCATGCATGCAAACATAAAAAAATTAGGACATTGATAAGACTATTTTTTTCTACATTTCCCGTTGTTCCAAAATACACCATCATTTTCGTAGCCACACTTATTAAGTAATATTTTAAACAAAAAAAGAGGTCAAACCTCCTGTAAATCCTTTTTTAACTATAAGCAACTTTGAAAATAAGACTGGGTCATTATGACGTATACTATTTATCGCAAGCCATAATTATTTATCTATAATTAATGTAATAAAGGTTCAGTTAGATTGGCGTCAAAGATCGAGCGTCATTTTCGTTACGGTTGCGACTTGGTGAGTATTGGGTAAATAAATATAATGTTTTACTGGTGCTGTGTCATTTGCAGTTAAGTTATTCAATATTGATTTCATTTGCTTCAAACCTATAGGATATTTACTGCAGAGCCGCGAAAGTAAGAACTTTTCAATTTCGTGGTCATCATTTTCGTGGTGCTATGGGCCACGAAACTGATTAAAGACCACGAAAAAAATGATTTTCCCTACAAGTAGGGAAAATACAGAACACTTTTTTATAGATTTTCTGCTTTTTACAGTGTAATCGTTTATGCCGTTATTGATTTAATTGATTTAAATGAAGAATGGTTGACCGTCAACAACATTTGCTCCAGGTGTGGTTATAGGAATTATGACCAGTGCGACGCCAATTTTGTTAACTGGCGAGAGGTTCAAGAATTATTTTGCCCTGAATGTATGTGTGAAATGTATATATCTAAATATTAAAAAAAAACTTCGTCATTTAGAGGAGCATTTTGTTGTGTTGTTTCGTTGTAACATAATTTCGTTCTGGTCTACCGTAGACCTGCACGGGGGGAAGGTATTGAAAGCTGTTTTGGTTTGTGAGTTGAAGTTATTAATCTTACTTTAATTAAATAATTTCTAGATAGTATTTAAAAGGTTACAAAAATGACAATTTGAAGTCGTTATTTTCGTGTTCAAGTTTTAATTTGTTTTTATATAGATATAGATTGTCTATTTCTGTTGATACCTGATTAATTAAATAATGCTTATTCGTTTTCTCATTATGATCGGATTTTCATTCAAATAGTACAATTATAAGATTTTAAAATAAACAAAATGTTCTTTTTCGTGGTCTCGGTGCTCATTTTTGTTACCGTTAAAATTGGATTTTTTCTTTTTTTAACCAAAATAAACTTTATCGATCTCTTATAATATAAAGCATCTTATCGGTACATATCCTTATGTTCAAAATAAAACAGACCACATCAAAATGTGTGTTTTTATTTCTGTAACATTTATCTTACACCTCGAATAATTACCCAAGTTTGCTATACTAACTACCATCCTGAATTATTTCAAATTTTTCCACCCACCAGTTTATATTTTAGAGAGGGTGCGGGGACGCTCGATTTTAATGAAAATTTGCATTTTAAAGTTGAATATTTCGCAAAAAAATCAATGAATCGAAAAGTCGTCTTAGCAAACCCCTAATGGTTTTTAAAGACCTATCCAATGATACCCCACACCATATATAGGGTTGGATGAGAAAAAAAATCACCCCCACTTCACGTCTATGGGAGGTAACATAAAATATTTTTTTTTATATATACCATTTTGTCGGCATAATTTACATTTATTTCCGTGCAAAATTACAGCTTTCTAGCATTGATAGTCCCTGAGCAAATCCGCGGACGGACAGACAGACAGACATGGCGAAACTATAAGGGTTCCGTTTTTGCCATTTTGGCTCCGGAACCCTAAAAAGGGTGTTACTAGGGCCAAAAGCTTTAGGCTCCATTACCACCAGAGATGTGCGAGGATGTGTCGCGAGGATTGTGTTTTTCATGAACCAATAGAATCGCTTCATTTACCTCGCCTCGCTACGCTCAGCTGTTTCCACCAGTAATGTGCTGTGCGGTGATAGATAAATGAAGCGATTCTATTGGTTCATGAATCATGAAAAACACATTTCTCGCAACACAATCCTTGCACATTTCTGGTGGAAACGTTTATAAATAAGGGTTTTAGAAGGGCCCGTGTGGTCATCATCCCAGCCTATATATGTCCCACTGCAGGGCACAGGCCTCCTCTCAGAATAAGAGGGATTGGGCAGTAGTTCCCATGCGGGGCCAGTGCGGGTTGGGAACTTCACACACACCGTTAAATTGCTTTGCAGGTTTGTGCAGGTTTCCTCACGATGTTTTTCCTTCACCGTAAAGCTCGTGGTAAATTTCAAATGTAATTCCGCACATGAATTTCTAAAAACTCAGAGGTGCGAGCCGGGGTTTGAACCCACAATCCTCTGCTTGAGAGGCCATAGGTCAAACCACTCAGCCACCACGGCTCTTTGACCCGTGTGGTATCGGGTTAGAATTACACCTTTCCATTTCTTCCGTGGATGTCGTAAGAGGCGACTGAGGATATAGGTTAAGGTATACCGTAGGCGACAGGCTAGCAACCTGTCACTATTGTACCGTTATTGTCAAACTGAAAACCTAAAATTGCTAAAAGCGGCTTCGAAGCAGTAACGTTTCGTGCCTACCCCATTTGGGAATACAGGCGTGATCGAAAATACAAACTGAGACATGGATGCACAGAAAAACCAGAAAAAGAGACCAGCGCTGGGAATCGAACCCAGGTCCTCAGCAATCCGTGCTGCGTGCTACAACCCCTACACCACCGCTGGACAGGCGTGATGTTTGTGTGTGTGTTTAGAAGGCCCAAAAGCTTTAGGCATGAATATCGATATCCTTGGCATGAACTAGATATCGCGAAATGCTGTCACCAATATCGACATCAAACAAATCTACTAATGTTGACGGTTATTTGACGACAGCGTATTTGCGAACCCATTAGCACCGAACTCAGCGATTCGGCGCCTCTAATTCTGTTTGCTATTGTCATAGTCCAACGCATAGTTTGTTTATGACTGTTTATTATAAGCGCGCTTGCTGTTAGCATGGTTATATACAGATTTTTCTTCAACGCCGAGCTCGTTGTAACTTTACAAAAGTAAAGTAAAAAGTAAAAGTATATGTAATTTCATTCTTGAGGGTTCCTTATTTTCCATTTCGATCAATACATTTTATGATTATGCTTTGATATCCCATTTTGATATTTACAGTGGAAAGGTTCTACACATTTCGATGCTACAGTGTTTGAATGTTCGTGTTTTTGTCTCTACCTATAATATTCGGATATCAAAGACTAAAGAACAATGCATTTATTTTTATGATGTGCAATCTACGTATCTCGCTGCCACATTTTTATCTAATCGGCTGGACGATTAAAAAAAAATCGTCAGAATAAAAAAAGTTTATTACAAAGTGGATCCAAGTTTTATTTATCTTTGATTTATCGGACGTATTAAATAGAACAGAACTGAGAGAAGATTTAAACTTTAAAGAAACAAGTAAGGATTAATAAAAAGGTTAATATTTATATACAAAATTGTATTCAAGATATGAAAACTACCAAAACAACATTATAGCATAATTTCTCACCATTATTAACACTATTTAAAAAATGTGGTTCTTCCTTTATTTAACTAGTTCAATGTTTATTAAAGGGTGAATTTTTATCATTATCTTTATATCATATCGAGGAATTCATTTTTTTCTTGGTTTTAATTAGAACTTTAATAACAAAATTACACTTTAAAAAAAATTCTCCACCGAATAAATGACGTATAAATTACTTTTTGCAAATTTACCCAAATATCATAGGTACCTATTCGTTAGGCTTATCTATACCCGGAAACGTCACTGTCATCTAACCAGACGTTTATCCGACATCGAGTTGACTTCCCAAGAAAAAGCAGTTGGAAACTTGCGTATTACCGGGTGAGTTCCAACTTCTGAACAAAGTTGATTGCAACTGGTGTCGGAGAATTGAATGAAAAGATGTTGTAAAATAAAAGTAAGTATAATACAAAACAAATATATACTAATTGATAAGTCAGCACTGCTCTTGGATCATCATATACGTCCCACTGCTGGGCACAGGCCTCCTCTCAGAATGAGAGGGCTTGGGCCGTAGTTCCCACGCGGGCTCAGTGCGGATTGGGAACATCACACACACCATCGAATTGTTTCGGACGTTTTTGCTCTTGGATATAAATAAAAAAAACACTGGGTTTTGACTGTGTAGGTAGGGAAACGGCAGGGTAAACAGTTTTCATCCATCACCAGCGACTGCTTCTATCTATTTTTAAAAGTCAAAATGTCAAAGGTTTTAATAATAAAAATAAATAAAAGTACAATATTTGAAATTTTGCACTCCTAAATCCAAAGCAAATATTATCGGATTTGGTTTTTTTATTTGCTCGAAAGCGCATGACATCGCGCAGCTTAACCGATTTCCGTTATTTATGGAATTTTGAAAAGCTGGAAAAACAAGACAGAGCGAGGTTCTGTCAGGGTAACGTATTAATCTGCTAAAATAATCCGGATTAATAATTTTATTGTAACTTTTTCTGCTGCCTGTACATTTTGCTGACTGTACATGCTACCAGATACTAAGTCGAAAATATAGTTTGTAATTTTTGACCGTTGAATAGAATAGAATAAATTTATTTGATGTAAAAAATAAACTTAAAACTAACGCTGCAAGTTAAATAAAAGCTTGAAAAATTAAAAATAAAGTGAATAGATAAAAATAAAATATAGGTAGTTTATTTGCCAGCAAACAAAATACAAAATAGTACCAATTGCCTATGTCCACCACACCAGGCTGAGCCTGTCACGTGGGGTCCGCTGCTGCTTACAGTTACTCACAGAGCAAATCTTGGTGGGAGCTAGTAGGTACGAAAATCGAAAATCGAAGTATCGTATCGTACCGTCCCTTTCACTCTGGTATTAAATAATATTAGCGTCAGCGAGACGGCAAGATACAAAGTTCTAATTTTGCACTTCGTAATATAGGGTCTGACGTTGCTTCCAAGCAAGATTGCGACAGTATAGAGATGCGTACATTTTAACGAAAGTAAAAGACGAAAAGAAAAAAGCCGTGGTGGCCTAGTGGTTTGACCTATCGCCTCTCAAACAGAGGGTCGTGGGTTCAAACCCCGGCTCGCACCTCTGAGTTTTTCGAAATTCATGTGCGGAATTACATTTGAAATTTACCACGAGCTTTGCGGTGAAGGAAAACATCGTGAGGAAACCTGCACAAACCTGCGAAGCAATTCAATGGTGCGTGTGAAGTTCCCAATCCGCACTGGGCCTGCGTGGGAACTATGGCCCAAGCCCTCTTGTTCTGAGAGGAGGCCTGTGCCCAGCAGTGGGACGTATATAGGCTGGGATGAAGATGAAGATGAAGAAAAGACGAAGAGACCACACGAAAGTTCTCACAAAACTTATTTGAAGTAACCCATATCTATGGTACAAACGTAATGTATGAATTGTAACATACGAAATACCTTGGTAATTTGCATGTAAATCCATACTAATACGAATATTATAAATGAGAAAGTGTGTGTGTTTGTGTGTTTGTATTTTTTATTCGACTGGATGGCAAACGAGCAAGTGGGTCTCCTGATGGTAAGAGATCACCACGGCCCATAAAAATTCGCAGGAAAAAGCTAGTAACTTATAAGTGATACCAAAACCTTTTAACCACCAATGCGTTGTCTTTCATACGTGCCCGTATCACGACCTTCACCGAAACAATACCCCTGGTGTTGCAGATGTTTATGGGCGGTGGTGATCTCTTACCATCAGGAGACCCACTCGCTCGTTTGCCATCCAGTCAAAAAAAAAAAAAAAAAAAAACAATATTGACATTTTGTCTTAATTATAAGACTGCGGCGAAATGAGCTGGATAATTTTTGTCTTAACTATAATTCAGGCAATGGAGGTTAAATGGTAAAACAATTGTTTGCATCTATACCTACATATAATAAAGCTGAAGAGGGTCGAAAGTCTGTACATGGAAGATATTCGAAAAAAAGTTGTCTGGGGATACTTAGAATCGATAACAGAACACGTTCCAACAGTTTTTAGAATTTTTGTCTGTTTGTCTGTTTATCTGTTTGTCGTTTATTTGACCGCGCATCACGTGAGAACGGCTGAACGGATTTTTATGCAAACTTTACTAATCTGACGAGAAAATCCCCGGCCAGGTTATAGGCTACAAAAATTCGACCCTTAGGGTATAAAAATTCAACCCTTAAAAGTGGAGGTAGCTACTACATTCGATTCGATTGAGTTAAGTTTCCACCTTCAAGTTTTCAAATACGTGCTATGACTATCAAGTACCCTGATAAACTAACAGATGGCGCTGAAATTAATAACGTTGTGACTCGAGTAAGCCACTGAGGAAGGATTTTGCCAAATTAACTCTAAGTTTAAAAGAGGGAGTACGGATATCAACAAATTTAATTGAATAATTTAATTGATTTACTAATACGACTAAAATTAAACGACAATAAAGTAATTGCCCACACATTGCAATGCCATCTTTTGGAGAACTGGGTAAACAGTAAATAACGGAGTAAACTAATAAAAAAGAGTTTACTTACATAGTACTTAGTTTTTTAGCATTAGAAAAAGGGTAAACAATCTTGACGAGTCTTTTTATTGAAAAACGTTTTGAAAAATAGTTGCTATTACTTTTATGATACCAAAAGCATGTAAATGATCATTATATCCTTGCTAATTGTTACTATTTGTTGTGACTTATTTGCAAAAGTTTTTTTCAATATAAAGACACATCAAGATCGCTTGCCTTCTTTCTAATGCTAAAAAAAGAAGTATAAGTAATGGTAAAATCAACACACATATCAACACGCGTACGAGTATAAGTATCGCTATCGAGTACCCTGTTACACTAACAGATGGCGCCGATTTAGCCAAATTGACTAAGTTTAAAAGAGGGTGTACGGATATCAAGAAATTTAACTGAATAGGTAATTGAACACATTTCACAGTGCCATCTTATGGAGAACTATGAAACAAACGAGTTAACATAGTTACGTAGTGGTTACATCAACACTCATATTCAACACGCGTATAATTAATTAATAGAAAAATGACATAAATTATTCCTAATTAATTTATATCCGGAATACGAAAATTCGGCGAAGAACTAGGGTCACTGACATAGCTCGAAAAATTATATGCAAGTTGAAGTGGCAATTGGCAGGCCACATCGCTCGAAGAACAGATATTCATTATTATTCATTGGGGGAGAAGTCCTCGAGGAGCGGCGACCGGAAGACGAAGCGTTGGCAGGCCTCCCTCCAGGTAGAATGACGACATTGTGAGACTTGCGGGAAACCGGTGGATGCAAGTGGCGAGTTGTCGTTCATTGTAATTTATAATTTATTTGTATTGTAATATTATTGATTATATGTAGGTACGTTAGTCTGTAAGGTATTTATTGTATGGGCCAAGTTGCCCGAAATAAATGGATTTATTACGAGTATTATTATTGTGGCGTTGTAAGGGGTAGGCCTTTTTCGATCAGTGGACCTCTTCCGGCTGATGATGACGAATTATATCGCATCAATATTCATACGTATTGCCTCTTTTAAGCACTTAATAATGGTCACGAAGGTGAGTACTTAAAAAAAAAAAACATTTTTCTCTTTCTTTTGCGGAGTAAATTTACAACGATTTCGGATTTGGGACTCGCATTTTACAGGCGTTACCATGCCTTCCCGAAAAAAACGAATCGACTACCAGGGGCACGGCACGGTCTCAGGAGTCTGAGGAAGACCGCGATGGGAGACTCAGTGCCGCTCTAGCCGGGCAGGCCGCTTCGCTTTCGGCTGAAACGGCAAGCCAGCGCGAGGCTCAATCTTTGAGATCACTCGATGTAGGAAAAAAGTAAACAAAGAATAAATCTTATTTCTTGAGCAATTTAGATGTGAAACTTGGTGATCATGATCAGATTTTTCAGTTGATTGTTTAGCTGTAGTTTGAAGGGATTTTTCGAAAATTCCAAGAAACGGCCAATGCGGGACATTAACTTCATTCCTATCGAGTATTGTGTAAATATAAAAATCTACGCAGACGAAGTCGCGGGCAAAAGCTAGTAAGTTATAATATCAGTTAACTTCAGCTGCGAGCAAGGGTTACTAAGTAACTCCAACAAATGTAGCCAACTTAACTAATTTGGATATTAATTTGTATTTTCCAAGCGATTTCAGTGACCTTTACACTTAAGCGTTAAGATGTTTAACGAAATTTCAATTTCTATAAAGCATCCACTTTACGCAGGTCAAAATGTCTTCACATTTGATTAGATGAAAGATAACTATGGGAACTACTACGGCCCAAGTTCTTTCATTCTGAAAGGAAGCCTGTTGCGAACAGTGGGACGTATATAATGGCTGGAATGATGAACAATATATTAAATTTAAAGAAGGTCAAATCAATAGGCACAAAATACCTCTTAACTTTTTTTTTCGTTTGTGAAAAAATATTTAAAATATTTTGAATTTATAATTTTTACTACATATTTTTGACACATGAATGTTTTGCGTTTTTATAATATCCGACCTCATCATCATCAGCCTATGTTCGTCCACTGCTGGACATAGGCCTCTCCCATGGCACGCCACTGAGCACGATCCTCAGCCACTCTATATATATAAATCCGACCTGGGAAGAGAGAAATAATTAAACCTACATAATATAATAATGTAAGTATATCAAAGAGCGTAGCATGCATGCATTGCATGGAAAAGCGGCCCTTTCACCAAACGTTCACTGTATTTTTTTTAATAAGAGCCCTTATGACGAGTATTATTTCCTGTAAGTTTCAGCTTCCTATCTTTGTTATTTTCTGAGATATGTTTTTTTCCTCATTGTCTAATGCAAGCTACGTAATCTTTTAGTACAGTAATTTATGTATAGAGACTCACACATTCTTTTAATAATATTTTATTTTTCAAAAAAAAAACTTGGGTAAATGTAGGAAATAAAACTACAGTATTTTTTTTCTTACTTTCTAGAAGAGCGACACCAACAGTTTTTTTGTTAGGTAAGTAATTGCTTATAAAGGCCTACAATATATATTTTTTCAAAATAATCCAGTTGGTACTTCATACCAGAAAATGGAAAAATAAAGGATATGGTGTACCCATACAAGATAATTTAGTCGTAAAAGAGATTATGCACATTGCAACCTCTTTATCATTAATGATATACTGGCAGATTCATGGACCAACACCGCTTTTGTCATACGTGGCAGATTGCATTATTAAGGGTATTATATATGACAATGCCAAGTTTTAATTATAGATTCCAAAGAAAACGAACTACTCAAAATCAAAATCATTTTTTTTTAATAATCTTACCTAAGTATTTGCAGTGCGACAATGAACATTGTGAAACTTTTCACAATGAAATGTCAAAGTTGCGATCACACAAGGCACCTCATTGGATTACCGATAGCTGTATCGTTAGCAGCTCATTGTAGCATGTGAGTAGAAAATAGTTATTTATGCAACTGTATCGTAATAGGGGTCCTTAAAACACGAGTGTGGTTTTCATAATAGGGTCACATCAGTGTCTGTTTTAAGGCTTAATTACGTACAGTTGCATACAATATTTTATCTACATCCATATATTAAATCCTATATCACGTGTTCAAGAACCATTGAGAATGACCTGCATTAACGAGAACTAGGTAGGTATGGTATGTCTGCCCCACGAGCTGCGCCCGGACGGCCCCGGTGCTGCAATGATGTATGAAATTTCATTACGATACAGAAATCTGTATCATAATGGCCATTACGATACAGCCGTGTTCATAATAGAATCCAATGTCGTAATGCTGGTCATTATCTATGGTTTTGAACGCATAATGGAGGATTTACTATATGGGCGTCAGCACCGGCGGATATTATATAGGTATCGGATACGTAGATAGGAGTTCCACAATGAAAAATCTCCTTTACTCTTTATTGTACTTAGTTAATAGAGTAGGTATTGAAGTTCACGGCACAAAACTTTTGGAAACAGCCCGTCTTTAGGGCTTGAATCTTGTTTGAACATGTTAAAATGATTCAATGTTTATTCGGGCGCAAGTAACGGAACAGTAAAACTTAGTACTTTGTAAACATAGACTATTATTTAACGTCGTGCGCATGAAATGTTTTATTTCATAGCCAAGGGGTTTTTTGAAGTTTGCGTCTCATCATCATCATCAGCATCAATCATAATCAGTCGTAGGACGTCCACTGTTGAACTTAGGCGTCGCCCCATAGACCTCCAGTAGCTTCGGTTAGAAGCGACCTAATCCATCGTGAGCCTGCGACTTCAACGAGGTCATTCGTCCATTTTGTTGGTGGACGTCCTACGCTGCGCTTACCGATCCACGATCATCATTCGAGAACTTTTTCGCCCAAAAGGATATCTGTTCTCCATGTTATATTTCAAACTCAAACTACACTTTATGGCCTGCTCATTGCCAAAACGTGTGTCAAAGTACAAATCAATCAAACATAAGTCAATTATAAAAGTTTGTGTTAAAAGCGTATTTTTTAATAGAAGTTTTTTTGTTGACTGTACTTTTTGACTGTACTTGCATTGTCATCTAAACTACACTTCCGTATCAAATTTCATGATGATGCCATTAACCATTAAGGAGTTCCGTCTAGTGGACGGACTACCAAGATGTCACTGCCAGATGATATTGTGTTGTCACCAGATTTAAAACGTTAGTAAAGTTGGCACCTACGCCAAATTTTAAGCCAATCTGACCACTGGAAGTAGATCAAAATTCAGTTTTAAGATTTGACCCGCAGATACATAGGTAATAGCAAGTTATGTAAATAAAAACTTGTAAAAACGTGCACGGATACTCGAACTTACCTGTGAACTAATTCAATGGTGTGGTGTGTGTGAAGCTTTCAATCCGAACTGGGCTTGCGTGTGAACTACAACCCAAGTCCTCTCGTTTTAAGAAGAGACCTGTGGCTTGTAGTGGGACGTAGCTACAGATATTGTTTGGCAGAGTTATTAGGCAAACAGTTTGATCTAGGTATAGCGCTAACAAATAAGATAAAATGTTGTGATAACTGACATAGGGAAATGACCTAACCTTTATGTGAGTGTGAGGGCTATCGTTCAGTGTCTGATAAGGCTTATCTTTTTATCTTACTAGCTTCTGGTTTTAGATAAAATCAATTCTGGTAATGATGATTTTGTTATTGAATCACATATTGGCCTATGTGCACTAGTACAGATGTAATGAATAAAGCCCAACACACACAGACAAGGTGCGGTTTTTTTTATTATTCGACTGGATGACAAACGAGCAAGTGGGTCTCCTGATGGTAGAGATCAGCACAACCCATAGACACCTGCAACACCAGGGGGATTGTAGGTGCGTTGCCAACCTAGATGCCTAAGATGGGACACCTCAAGTGCCAGTAATTTCACCGGCTGTCTTACTCTCCACGCCGAAACACAACAGTGCAAGCAGCTGTTCACGGCAGGATTAGCGAGCGAGATGGTGGTAGCAATCCGGGCGGACCTTTCACAAGGTCCTACCACCTGGGTATTTACATGGCGGTATAAGGCCACCATCATAACGACGGCGGGCGAGGATCGGGTCGTGCATCCATATACCACCATGTAATACGTCCGTCGTATTACATTATACATGGATGTTGGGCTAAATGCTTTGCCATCTATCATATCTGGCTTTCCAACTAGCTTACTGAAGTTTACTGAAGCTATTTAATTTAGAAAGCAAGATAAATACAAAATTTACCGATAAATACGATGGCAAAACTTTATTTGCTCCATATGTACTTTTGCAGGTGGTAGGACCTTGTGCAAGGTCCGCCCGGATTGCTACCACCATCTTGCTTGCTAATCCTGCCGTGAAGCAGCAGTGCTTGCACTGTTGTGTTTCGGCGTGGGGAGTAAGACAGCCGGTGAAATTACTGGCACTTGAGGTATCCCATCTTAGGCCTCTAGGTTGGCACCTCTAGCAGAACGTTTCTGGTCTTGCAGGTGTCTATGGGCGATGATGATCTCTTACCATCAGGAGACCCACTTGCTCGTTTACCATCCAGTCGACCAATATATATATATATATATATATATATATATATATATATATATATATATATATATGTGTGTAAAGTGTAAGCCGTGGTGGCCTAGTGGTTTGACCCATCGCCTCTCAAGCAGAGGGTCGTGGGTTCAAACCCCGGCTCGCACCTCTGAGTTTTTCGAAATTCATGTGCGGAGTTACATTTGAAATTTACCACGAGCTTTGCGGTGAAGGAAAACATCGTGAGGAAACCTGCACAACCTACGAAGCAATTCAATGGTGTGTGTGAAGTTCCCAATCCGCACTGGGCCCGCGTGGGAACTATGGCCCAAGCCCTCTCATTCTGAGGGGAGGCCTGTGCCCTGCAGTGGGACGTATATAGGCTGGGATGATGATATGTAAAGTTTATAGTTCAAAATTTGGTGTTAATGAACGAAATGACACGAATGTCTCCTGACCTGGTTACCCACTGAGCTAAGGCAGTTAAAGAATGACAGCACCATGCCCTCTGTAATGACCTCTCGAGTAATTAACTTTGCTTCGATGTCAGTTATTTTTGTTTGTCTGTAGCGATAACACCGCTTATAACGACTCTCGGGGCAAGTGCATTAAAGCCTGGGCCCTTAGTGTAAGTTTTCGGTTCCAAAATACGTCTCGATCGCGTTCGCGTTAAAATCTCAATTTGTATGCAAACGCGAACAGCGCCTCTAGCAGAACGTTTGCGATGTTCGTGTTTCCAAATTGAGATTTCAACGCGAACGCGATCGAGGCGTATTTTGTAACCGAAAACTTACACTAAGGGGCTGTTTCACCATCCATTGATTAGCGTTAACCGACGGTTAAATGTGATGCCGTCTCCGTCTATTCGAACAAAACAAATAGAGACGGCATCACACCTATCCGCCAGTTAACACTAATCAATGGATGGTGAAACAGCCCCTAAGGGTACTGAATTTGAATGGTTACTTACGCGGAGTGCTTCATCGAACTAATATTATAAATGCGAAAGTTTGTAAGTACTCTTATGTTTGTTTGTTTCCTTTTCACGTCTAAGCCAATAAACCGATTTAAATGAAATTCGATATACAGATAGTTTGAGTCCCGAGGAATGTCATTTTTTTTATTCGACTGGATGGCAAACGAGCAAGTGGGTCTCCTGATGGTAAGTGCTCACCACCGCCCATAAACATCTGCAACACCAGGGGTATTTCAGATGCGTTGCCAACCTAGAGGCCTAAGATGGGATACCTCAAGTGCCAGTAATTTCGCCGGCTGTCTTACTCTCCACGCCGAAACACAACAAGGTGTCAACAGCCACAAACAAAGAAGTTTCTTTATATTTTTTAATACATTTTTTATTTATATAAAACTAAAAACCAATCAAAATAAATCACCAAAACTAAAACAATATAATTATATAGTAATGCATGAAAAATAAAATTTACGTAGTGAGTGAACAATTGTTTTCACTGTTGCTATTTCATTTCCTCGCCATCGAAGTGAAAAGCAGAGTGTAAAACTCGAGCATTAAATCGATTTTCCCCTCGACGTATCTATCCACCCTCGCCGTATCGGCTCGGGTGGCTATATGAACGTCTTGGGTAAAATGGCTCGTTTTATGCTCTTGTTGTATAATCTACTATTTTGGGGTCCCAAACCATCTCCATCCCGAATTTCTTTACAAACGGTTGACTAATTAAGGCGTAAAAACGTAAGCCTAAGTACATAATATAACCGCCGCTATCACCACCATAACCCACCATACTTAATCCGCTCGTAAGACATTCCAGCCTCGTCAGAGGGTGTCACTGACACTCATGTAGCCCGTGGCATTGCCTAATTAGATAACGTGAGAGGGTGCTAACAATGTTAACCTTAATTCTGGTATCGTGTAGCTGAAAGTACTGAAACCATAATTCAGGAGGAAGACGTGCGGGATAATTTGCTTGCCGTTTTATTCTTCGTTTTATATAGAGGAAGTTAAGAGGAATAATTGATGGAATGAAACGTTCAGTGAACTATATAAGCAATTAGAGTTTACCCGCGGCTTTGCACGTGTAAACTATTCGATCTGGTACAATTGAAATTCCGGGATTTTATAAAATTTCCCTGGGAATTCCCAAAATTTATACCGTGATCTTCATTGAGGTTGTGTTAAGAACAACTCTCTAAAATTTTTAAAACTCTAAACCCAGCGGCTGAAATTTCTCGATTTTATCCCTATCCCGTGGGAATATCGGGACAAAAAGTAGCGTATGTGGTATTTAAAACGTGCAGCTAGCTACCTACATACCCAATTTCATGACTCTAAGCCCAGCGGTTTTTATTTCGAGATTTTACCCCTATCCCGTAGGAACATCACGATAAAAAGTAGCCTATGTGTTATTCCAGATGTCCAGCCTATCTTCATACCTAATTTTATTCAAATCCGTCCAGCCGTTTTAGCGTGCAGGAGTAACAAACACATACACACACAAACTTTCGCATTTATAATAGAAGTAGGAAGTAGGATCACTTTGCTCACCCGCGACCTGACGATAGCTACGCAGAGCAGAGCTAAGAACACACACAAATCACACAAATTCAACTGTCACCATCACCACACTACGCTGACGCGTTTCGAACTCAACTACAGTTCATCCTCAGAGCAACACAAACGTTCACCATACTAGCAGATTTTAACTCGTAGATTATTAGTGAATGATATACTCTGTTCCTAAAAACTTACTATGGGCAACCTTTCGCATGTATCTTTCAATCTCATTCTAAAACATGATACAACAAGTTTTATTGTCTTGAGTGACTACTTACAGCCCATACTTTGAAAGTTTGTACCTACTAAGAGAAAATGATAAAAAATTGCATCGGACAAAATATATAGGTACTTCTTCGAACACAGTATACAACATGCTTTACCGATGTCATCACTGACGTCTCATAAAAAGTTTAGGCAACCCGGTGAGAACGTTGTTATGGAACCACGCCACTGTGAAGTAGTCACTCAAGTCACAGCACTTGAATCTATATTTCCTGTCAACAGGGAATTCTCAGCTGCAACCCTTCTAGCGGAAACACTCAATGTCACTTACAGCGGTCAGATCGTTTTATTTATAGTAAGATATCGCTGACTTCACTCTAAACCTATATATTTTATTCAATACACAGAAGACCAATAAACACACAAACACAAACTACCCAACACACACAAACTTTCAAAATGGTAACAGATAATTAAATAATTAGTAAGTAGGTAATAAATAGGCTTCCTAAAAATACGAAATTGTAGTCCGTTTTTGGGTTAGGCGACGTATTATTATAAAATACAATATGCAGTAAAGAAAGGAAACAATTTTGTGAATCTAACGTTTTTATTTATTTTTCTTACAAACTACGTAAAATTACCTTCTTGAGGAGGCAAATCCCCTAGATCCGGGCTCCAGATAGAACAGCCAATGCATATTTAATGTACCATCAGCCAAATAAGTGGTCTATCAATTTTTTAAAAAACAAATGAATATGTCACTAAAGTCGAAATTTCAAGTTGACAGACACGTATATTGGCAATATTGCTTTATGACATGCAAACGACTATAGACTTTAGGCTGGTAGACCACATATTTGGCTGATGGTACCTTGTCACTAAAATAAATACTGCTAAATCAATTTTACACTCATTTTGTTTATTTATTTAAAGGAGAACCAACAGCTTATAAAACAATAAGATTATGAAAATAGTGACACAGCGAATTACAAAATCTCACAGATAGTTTCAAAATACAAGTTTAAGCTTAACTTAAACGAGATGACGCATGCTATATCACACCCTACTCAAAAAACATAACTTTTCAAATGACATTCTCACTCCAATTTTGGAATCAGGCAGGCATTGCACTACTTATATAAACTAGAACAAAACGAAATATGATTGAATCTTTTTATTCGAGCTGGTGTGTTGGACAATAATTTTTGAAGAAGTTCAGGACAGTCAGTATTGCCATTGATGATGTTGAGTATGCAAATAATATCCGCTATTTCGCGGACGATATAAACCCTGGATTTTCTAATTATTAATTAATCACCAGCAACATATTATAATACAATGTAATAGCAATCCTCCTAATAATAAATAATAATATGAATGTTTGTATTTGTGTGTGTGTGTGTGTGTGTGTCACTCCTTTTTAAGTTTAGGATAGTTTTAGGTAAATAGATTTAATTTAATTGTTACATACGAATATCGTGTAACATGTCTTCATGATAACGAATATTTAAAAAAAACTATTTCATAACATTATAATTATAACATTGCTAACAATAACTTAACTCTATCTATTAACACCGGATGTTTCCTGCAACACGAGCAAATAGGTAATTAAAACATTGATCGTACTCGTCAAACTGAACAACATTAGTTCAGCTACTTTCAAAAATAATAGTCTCTAGATTTTCCCTTTTTCATACAAATTAAATACTGTCATCAATGTCGCCTGTCACGCAAGAAATATCAAACATTTTCTTTTACATTGCTTCTTCGAATAAACTTTAAAGAGTAATAAAAATAAAAAAACAAACTAATTATTTTGAAAAACCGCTGAACTATGTTGTTCAGTTTGACGAGTAAATATGATCTATGTTTTGATTATTTGCTCGTGTTACAGGCCACACCCGGTATTATACAAGTCGCCTAAGTCTACTGATATTTGTAAGTTGTGCATTAAATAAATTAAAATAAAAAAGAGGCTGTTCTATCGATCTTGTCTCAGAAAGATCAAGCCTGGTTTTTGAAGCGTATGCCTTTACAAGACGTCTCTAAGAACGGATTTATATGTAAATTCCCCCTAGTCTACGTTAGGTACAGAAAATATACGGGAAAGTCAATGGGATAAGATAGTTTCCATGACGGTTTTTGGGTTTGTTTGGGATTTATTTTGTTTACCATAAACAAAGGGGTTGAATTTTATATTAGTAAAGTTTGAGCGTTGGGTGCACGATTTGAATAACTGTTTGTGGATAGGTATTCGACCGTACCGTTCGTTGCCACTTATTATTTGAAATTTATTATGAAATTCTCGCAAAAGATATAGTGACTCAGTTCTATAGTGTAAAGATACCTTTGACCTTGAATATATAACCTGTGAAACAGACTAGGCATAGGAAAAAAAAATTTATTCTACTTTTTTATGTGAGACGAAACAAACTCGCAAAATTATTTAAAATATCATTATCTTATTGTCTTTTTTATGTATAATTTGAATTTTACAGCGCATTGGTGTTTACTGTAATGCTGTAATTTTATGTTGGAATAAATAAATAAATTATTAATATCTATCTATGTAATACGTACCTTTTAACGAGCAATTCTTGTATATATATATTTCGGGGATCTCCGAAACGGCTCCAACGATTTCGATTAAATTTGATATGTAGGGGTTTTTGGGGATGACAAAACGGAAAAAACCGGCCAACAGCGTGTTGGACACGCCCAAAATAGGGTTCCGTAGCCATTACGAAAAAATTAAGTAATATTTTTCTAAGGATTTCGTATTTTATACGGAATCTTCCAAGTTTAGGTATATTTTATACCTTAGGCTGCTATTTACTCATAAACTGCTAATAATTCTCAAGCAAACTTAGCCGTTATAGTTTTCCTTAAAAGTTTAATATACTTACTACCATCCTGATTTTGTCAAATTTTTCGACCCACCGGTTTAGATTTTAGATGGGGGGACACTCGATTTTAATGAAAATTTTCACTTTAAAGTTGAATATTTCGCAAACAAGTCACTGAATCGAAAAATCGTTTTAGCAACCCGCTAATGGTTTAAAAAGACCTATTCAACGATACCCCACACTATAGGGTTGGATGAGAAAAATAAATCACCCCCACTTCACGTCTATGGGAGCTACCCTAAAAAGATTTTTTTAAAATTTTTAATTGTACCATTTTGTCGGCATAGTTTACTTATATATCCGTGCAAAATTACAGCTTTCTAGCATTGATAGTCCCTGAGCGAATCCGCAGACTGACAGACACACAGACAGACATGGCGAAACTATAAGGGTTCCGTTTTTGACATTTTGGCTCGGGAAACCTAAAAACGCTTATTACCGAACTTTAGTCCGAGCAAAGCAGCTCGGTCGCCCAGGTGATTAGATTAGTAAGTAAGTAAAGTAAGGTCGTATTTATGTAAGTGGTCGTAATTATGTACTTACATAAATACGACCTTACTTTACTTACTGTTAGTGTTAACATTATTTATAAGACACCAAATTAGTTTAATATCAATGAGATTTAAAATATACCGAGCGGCCAAAAATCTGGCCCTGACATGTATGCAGAAATAGGTTATTTTGTATGTAGAGTGGGCCAAATTTTGTGCCGCTGAATATATTTCTCCGAAATGAGGTGAAAATTAAGTTTCAAAAATTCACCTACATTCGTACCTACATTGCAAGTTAAGAGCTTGTAATAAACAACGTAGCAATGGACCCATTTGATTTTGAACACAAACAAGAGACAGCTTGAAAATAACATGCAACATTGTAGGTATCTCAAGGAAACGATGAGTTGCCATAAAATTGGACAAAGTTGCAGGGAAAAAGGAAATATAGTTTTTGTTGTTGATGGATTGTCACCACCACACTACACTGACGCGTTTCGAACTCAACCAGATTCAACTTCAGATTCAGTTTATTTTTTATTTTTAGTTAATTCAATAAATTATTGTATTGTAAACAAAGAATCCGAGTTGCACCCGTGTGTTCAGCGCTAAAAACTAAAACTGAAACGTATCTTTCGCGGAATCTTATCACGTAAGAAATCACAGACATCAGCTATTCTGAAAGTATTGCTGAAGAGCAGCACAGTGCTAATACTTTAAAGTAGCACGGTCTACATCTAGATAGCCAAGTTTACGAAGAATAGGAGCTCATTCAACCCTCAATCTTGGAGCACTAAATGAACTGGAATCGACAACCACACTTATAAGTGAGATTACGTATACAACCTGTTCTAATAAATTGTAAATGTAATTGTGTGTTCAAGTGTGTTTCACATGACAGACGGCCGGGTAGACCAGCTGTTAGAGAACCTGACTATGAAGCTTGAGATCCCGGGTTCGATCCCCGACAGATATTTTTTGGAAAATATGAATATTTTGCTCCCCAGTCTTAGGAGTTTAATATGTAGTACATGGGTGACCGAGCTTTGCTCGGGCTTAAAACTCGATAATAAGCGTTTTCCCAAAGATGAAACTAAGCTAGATCGATTTGTCATCCCTGAAAAACCCCACATACCAATTTTAATCGAAATCGTAAAAGCCGTTTCCGAGATTATATATATACAAGAATTGCTTGTTTAAAGGTATTAGATAGATAGATTCAAGATGAGTCATTCATAGTAATTCATAGTTTAGATTAGATAGAATTGCGAGACAACGTAGAACTTTGACACTAAAAAATGTCAAAGGGATTGCGATGCTTTACCTGACAAAGAAAAATTACTTTAAAATGTATTGTGAGAGCATTCTTTAGATAGGTCGAAACAGTTCGTCTGTACATAGTACGTGGATTTTTCGTTACAATCAAAGACAAAGTTTAAATATCTTTATTTAATGCGGGCTGCAACAAATACTTATGAATGACAAAAAAATATAACACCGGTTCGAGAAATCTTGGAAAAGAGAAGAATCTACATAGCAAGAAACTCAATTAAGGTATTTTTAGGGTTCCAGAGTATTTTTAGGAGTTTCGCCATGTCTGTCTGTATGTCTGTCTGTCTGTATGTCTGTGTCTGTCCGTCCGTCCATCCGTCCGTCCGGCTTTGCTCAGGGACTATCAATGCTAGAAAGCTGTAATTTTGCACGGATATATATGTAAAGTATGCCGACAAAACGGTACAATAAAAAAAATAGGGCTTTGCTACGACGTTTGTTCAATTCAGTGATTTGTTTGCGAAATATTCAACTTTAAAGTGCAAATTTACATTAAAATCGAGCGTACCCCGCCCCCCTTCTAAAATCTTAACCGGTGGGTGAAAAAAAATAAAAAAAAATCAGGATGGTAGTAAGTATATCAAACTTTCAAGGAAAACTATAACGGCTAAGTTTGCTTGAGAATTATTAGTAGTTTAAGAGTAAATAGCAGCCTAAGGTATAAAATATACCTAAACTTGGAAGATTCCGTATAAAATACGAAATCCTTAGAAAAATATTACTTATTTTTTTCGTAATGACTACGGAACTCTATTTCGGGCGTGTCCGACACGCTCTTGACCGGTTTTATTTAGTTAATGGACATGATTTCTCCGGTTGATTTAATACTCTAAGCTCTCAATGTTTAATTTACCCGATACGGTTAATAGATAGAACTATCGGGTCGAGACGGTATCGATGGGTAAGTTAAGAAGGTTTAGTGTCGCCAACTAAAAGAGGGTGAGTTCTCTAACTGAACAATGTTGAGGAGGTATCCTTATTTTAGCCACAGATGTAGTGATTTATAAGATAGATAGAAAGAAAGAGAGATTTATTTCGGTTCCATCAGAACTACCACCTTACAGTAATATTACTTATACACTAACCATCCATTGCTTAAATTTATTTGACTGTTTGTTTTGTTCGAATAGACGGAGACGGCATCACTTTTAACCGTCAAATAAAATTAATCAATGGGTGGTGAAACAGCCCTTAAAACTAACAATAAAACTAAGTTACGTGATTACACGCCTAGGACACCAAAAAGGGCCACCGCTCAGCATGTTGTTACCACACGTTATGCACGTTATACACTTTTCAATTTTGAATGGAAATTTCAAGGCATCTCCGTATTATACTTGGCCAATTTTTACCTTCAAGGCGATTTTCTAAGAGTTTGCAATGTAAACCGGCGTCACCAATGTAAACATAAACAACATGCGGAGGTGGCTGCGGAGGCGGAGGTACGCTTTGCGGAAGTACCGCATTTGCCGAGGCGTAAGCAAGGTTTCGTTACAACCCAAATTTGATCAGACCGTAGGCTCTTTTCGCAAACAATATAGTTAAACAATTCAATTTAGTTTATTTTAGTAAGTATCAATAGTTTCACCGAAAATTATGTTAGGTCAAATTAATGACCATTCATTGCGTCCATTATTCTTTTTAAACTATTTATTTTGACACATCACTACCCATTATTACCAACTAGGGCAGCAGTAATGTATTTAATGCAACATAAATGATTCCTTTATTCCGCAAAGGAGATGCATAATGTATTCTGTTATGTTTGCAGTGAATAATATTTAATGACCATATTGCAACCATCCTTTGCAGCCGTACATGTCTGTGCTAATGAGTTGAAACAACGTTTTAACCTTGTTTGTTCTAAAATAAGCTAATATAGATACCTACAAATGGCTCAATTTATGATAATGCGTTAGGTAGGTACGGTCGATTTCATAAATTTGTGTGCAAAAATTAAATCAAAAATATCTGAACTCGCCGACGACCGGACGACCGGATGGCCTAGTGGTTAGAGAACCTGACTATCAAGCTTGAGGTCCCGGATTCATCATCCATCATCATCATCGTTCCAGAATGAGGGTACAACCTAGGGATATTTAAAAGACGAACCTATCCAGTCACTCAAAGGGCCGGCAACGCACCTGCAGAGCTACTACGAAACTCGAAGTTCGTGTCGTGCGGTCCCTCTGACACTTATACTATTTAATACGAGAGCGAGACGGACGGTACGATACGAACTTCGAGTTTCGAGTTTCGTAGTAGCCTTGCTGTGATACCTCTCGTGTTACGAAGCTCCATGGGCGGCAGTGATTGCTTCCCATCAGGTAACGCGTATACGCGTTTGCCACTTATTATATAAAAAATACTTTGTTCACCCGCGACCTTATGACAGCACTATGTAACGCATGTAGTTCATGCAGCTCCTCCAACTCCACACTAAGAACACACAAATCACTCTAACCCAACTATCACCACCACCAAACTACAACACTGCCGCGTTTCGAACCCAACCAGAATTCATCGTCAGAGCAACACAACCGTTTGCCATGCCATGCTAAGATAACGAATGAAAATTAAAAAAACAAAATATTTCAATTTATCGTTGTTATTGTTTGAGAAAGCTCTAGAACACACATTTACGCAACACGAGGGGCACGGAGTTACCGGCCCTTTATGAGACTGATAGATTGGTTCAAAATAACACTATTATTTACGGTAGGCACTTAAACTTTTACCATTATATTCGTCTCCATTTAAACCGTACGCATCAAATATTCACAGCTTTTCGCGAAACTAACAAATGTTAAACCGGGCTTTGGTAATTCTATCGCTGTACGGTAGCGTACGTGACGGCATTAGGCAAACCTGCTAATACCCCTTAACTTTCGTCCCTAAACCTGACAAACATAGTAAATCCCATTAGTCATTCTACTAGCTTGTTCTCGCGGAGGATGTGGCTAGAGAGGAGCAGAGCGGAAGAGACTTTGTATCATACAGTCGAAAACTGAAACAACACGCACCGCAAAATGGGGTGAAAAGGGATCGCGGGGGGTGTAGGGATAGAACTAATATTATGTGTTCCACTTGCTACTTAAAATTTCTGGCTTAGCTTGCTCTATAAGAAGTTAAGTTATATTTTTAGACGAATTATATCTCCTTTTTTCTGGTTATTTGTTATCGTCATATTTCTTATTTGTCCCTATCCCTTCTGACCCCACTACGGGGTGAGCTGGGATTTGCCTACATTTTAGTGTTTATTGTTTAAACTACGAAACTAAACGACAGATAATCATTATTAAACTAAAATTCATACCACCGGAACATTTTTTATCTATAAAAATCAACTTGCCACAAATGAAAATATTTTTTATCGAGGTTTGAACTTCAATTTTGTCCCTCCCTACTCACCCCATTTTACGGTACTGTCAACTACAATGATATAGATACAGACAAAGTGACAAAAATATGTAGGTACGTATTTTTATTTTTGTATTTTTTAAGCTGTTTGTTTGTTTCCCATTATTAAGACGTGTTATCCCGGTCAATTTATTTAATATGATATGAGTAACTCTCACGGTAGTTTCATGTTCAAAATTGTTTGTTTCCCAATATAAATAAATAAATAAAATTACCGTCTACAAGATGTGGGAAATGAGCGTGTACAATTAATACGCATTTTTTTCTGTCTCCCTTTTTATGTTTAAATAAACTTTTTTTAAGGAAATTCGGTTTATAACACTATTTGGTAGAGTTCAAAATGCGTCAGTTTTTCTTGTTGTTTTTAACAATTGGGCCTGTATATTGTGTGATTATAGAAGGGCAGGTGCTAGAGCTATGCTATAGCTATAACATTGATGAGTCATATTGGCGTAGGTAGTTGTAGCGCACAAGCATTAGTATAGGTAGTTCATTAACCTGCATAAGCTTTACTTGTAACTTACAATATAAACAAATCTTGCAACTCGATTTTATACACTTTCAGTGGTCCGATTGACTTGAAACTTGGTGCATAGATTTTAAATGACATCACAGTCAAGCACTATTAAAAAAAGCAGTTATTTTTGGGGACTTGACTCAAATCGTTCCGGGTACAAATGAATACATCCTGACTCACACTGAGATAATGTTAATCCATGCGACACGTCCGGAATCAAATGACATACAACGTGACAACGTGATCTAATTTGTTCGTGTATTGAATCCCGATTAGGGAGTATACAGAGAGCAAAGTGTCCAATTACATGGTTAAGTCATTATTTATGAAACAACAGGCTAAGGTGAGGCAATTAGTCAAAGGTTTCCAGCGGAAAATGATCTGAATGCGTACTGTGTAGGTAAATACGTGAGTAGAATCTTCAGCGTGATTCAGAAGAGTTGAGCAGGACCAAAGATCATCATCATCATCATCATCAGCCCACAGCAGTCCACATTTTAATAAAGTTTTCATTAAAATCGAGCGTCCCCCCCTCTAAAATCTAAACCGGTGGGTGGAAAATTTTGAAAAAATTCGGGATGGTAGTAAGTATATAAAACTTACAAGGAAACTATAACGGTTAAGTTTTCTTGAGAATTATTGGTAGTTTAAGAGTAAATAGCAGCCTAAGGTATAAAATATACCTAAACTTGGAATATTCCGCACAAAATACGAAATCCTTAGAACAATATTACTTAATTTTTTCGTAATGGCTACGGAACCCTATTTCGGGCGTATCCAACACGTTCTTGACCGGTTTTTTTTGCATAATCTTGCATAAGCGTAGCTATCATACGGTCGCGGGGAGCAAAGAAATTCTGTTAGTTCATTGATATGGACCTGGGCAAAGTAACGCCTGATTCAATAAATTATTTAAATTATGTGCTAAGTGCATGGTCACTCTGTAATATAAGAATGGGGGGTTTTATTCAAATATGATTGTGAATGATCCATCATTAATTAATGAGGGAGTAGGGTTGGTCCTGTTCACATCTCCCGAATCACCCAGTATTAAAATATTCTCCGGTGTACGTACGTCCTGCTGCGAATCAAGCTTCCTCTCAAAATTTGAATGGGTTGAGTTGTTGATCTCCCTCGTGAATCTCGTTCAGTGGTGCATTGGTCGCTCGAGACGCCTGCCGTACAGTGGCTATTAAGAGTCCACGCAATGTACAGAGAAAAAATTCTTGCCGCCCTTTGAGTATTCAACTAGATAAATACTCAGTTGCCGTTATAATGAATTGTTTGTTGATGATTATGGTTTTTAAATTTTGTCTTGTTTGTTTGTTCGTATACATTTTTTCTCTAGACTTTCACTCAATTTTAGAGATCAGATTACCCTAAAATTTCGAAGATAATGTCAATATAGTAGAAAAAATACACTGATCAAAACCACTCGCATTAAAGATGGATTAACTAGGTCAATTTTCTCTTGATCCCCCGTACATAAACATCTTACATAATAAGCAGCACGAGCCAAATTGTTCCTTTAACAGTTAAAGTAGGTATAACTTATTTTATTAGGTCCTGCTGACGGCAGCTTCTGCCGCGGCAGGAGACATGCTCGCTTCGCTCACTCGGCTCGCTGCTCAATTCGCTGGTTGTCGTACCTTATTTTCAGGAACCTAAATTGAAAATAAAAGTGACCAATCATATTACCGAAATCTCTTTAAAGTAGGAAATAATAGAATAATGCTGTAGGTGTCCATGGGTGGCGGTGATCGCTTACCATCAGGTGACCCGCATGCTCGTTTGCCAGTTATTTGATAAAAAAAAGTTAAGTATTGGATTTTTGGTGACGATGGAAAAGTCCCGTAACTAATTGTTGTATTTTTTATCAATACAGATGATAACCTTTTAGTCTGTTACAAGATAACTTTGCACATAATGAATGAAAATGATGTGTTACTGTCAAAGTTTATCATTGTCAGTGCGAGCGTCCTTGTAAAAAAAAAACAAATTACTGGTTTTAACTAATTTGTTGTGATTAATTGCGTCGTTGTTTAAAGTTACATGATTATCAGTGACATGCAGTACACGAGCGGATGATTTAATGGCAATCATCATTTACCTACACCATGGTCCAGTGTTCATACAATTGAGAAGTACATAATGAAATAATGAAACTTATTTCTAAAAAGTTACTTGCAGGTGTCTTTGTGATTATTTTTCTATGATTATCATTAAAAATCGTAAAAAATTTAGGCTATAACAAGCACTTATGAATGTCAAATAATCTAAATCTAATACCAGTTCGGAAGAACCTTTGTTGAGTTGAACCCGGCAAGAAACTCAACTAGGTGAAATGTTTGAATAAAATTATACCTCGTTGAGTTTCTTGCCGGGTTCAACTCAACAGAGGTTCTTTTACAGCAACAACCAGAGTCAAGTCATGACTATGGGTTCTTATGATTAGATACATACAAATAAAAAAATATTTCACTACTTTTATACAAATAATCTCAATTGAAGCTTGGCACGATTTTACAGCATTTATTTTTTGTTGGCATTCAATTAATATGTGTCAAAAAAGTCGACACAAAATAGGTAATGTGATGGTACGAGCCGTACGTGATCGTCTATTTATATATTTATAAATATAAGAGAGTGTCCTAGAAATTTTCAGGATCATTCCCCGGAGTTTGGGTACACTTCAGTAAAAGCAGTAATTTGTATTTAGTTGCACAGTGATTTACGCAGTACACTTTCTGGATAAATAAAGAATCAGGAATATCAATCATTCAGCCGGATTACGTTGAACGGGTTTTTTATCAGTAACAGGGCAGTGAGAATATTGAAATCACTGAAAAATACTGTGCAAGGTAGTGAGACTACCTTTATATGCATTATATGGACTCAAGATACGCGATCGGCTATCGTGATAGATGGTCATGAAACTTTATGTGAGGCATTTGTACATCTCACCAGAACAACCGGTCTCACTCTGACACGGGGAACCCTACGCCAGTATATGGCCTTGAAAGTCAAGTTAGCGGGGGGCAGTTCTGACCTCCTTTCGCTGAGAAGCGTTTATAATTGCACATCCTCGTAAGGTGTGATCTTTTCTTAGGCATAAAGCCTCCCCAAGTACCATGGTTTTATTCAATTATTATTCAATATGTGATATATTTGGTTTGGCCAAACCAAGGTCGGAGGTCAGCTGCATAAGACATGGCGTGTATGCGTGTGCCCAGAAACCGCCGCTGCCTGTTATCGAGATATGTACTGAAATTTATATAATCAAAAGTCTCCCGGCTTCTTTTCCTCCGCCACCTTTCCAGTGCCCAAACATCGGAAGAATAATACTACTGAAACACTAGTCCCAAACTCAGACGTCTAGTTAGTGCATCATTAAAAGAAATAATTTTATACTTATCGGGTGTCCACTCGTACACTTCGTAGACTCGAAATTCACGTTCATGATAGATATCGGCTACTGCCTGACTTCGTTAATATACTCAACTCTTTGACTCTCAAATAATAGCAAATAATATCTCGTTAGGCATTGCACTCTTGTTAACCACCACTCAATCGGTATAGTATCGAGCATTTACTCAAGTCTGCCTTGAGGAGGCCTATTCTCTCACTAATGACCAGGTTGTGAACACACTTGTATTCCCTTTGAATTTATTTGTATTAGCGTGATTCAATCTCACTGACGTATATAGAAAATGTTAGAACTCTCCTCGACATAACGGGAATAATGATTGAGTGTGTTTAGGGAAAAATTCAATAATGGATGTTACTTAGGCACGAAGTAAATACTACCTTGGTGTCTCAACAAAAGGTTACTCTGTGAAATCACTTTACTAGAAAATAAGTTATGACCTCCATTATTAATTAATTCCGAAAGGGAAAAGGAATTTATATACGAATACCAAATAAAATAAATTGTAATTTATATATTTTTATTAAAATCATTAATAAACCCAAAACACTTGGGAAGAAATGAAAGACCAAAACGAAACTGATCGATTAATTAAACCTTCATTGGTCTTATACGACACAATGGCAGGCCAGACATTCAGTTCCTAAGCCAAGCTAAAGTAGAAGGGAAAACGAATGTCCAAATGAAAAACCCTTCTGGCTGTCTCTATACTAGGGTATACACACACACACATGCATAAAGAACTTAGACAAAGAACAAAATATACACAAGAAAAGAAAAGATAAATCATACTCTACAATATAACAAAATAGTATGGACCATTGACTTTATTGGCATAATCAAATCTATATCGTTCGTTAGTTAATACGACAAGGTTTGTGGTATCTAAATAGTCAACTAAGGAATCTATTCCAAAGTATGTCATAAAATAATTACGTTAATACGTCTAAGGCTTTAACAAAACATCCCAAAATAATTCGGAATTTTAACGATCAAATCAAGGACTTTCACAAGGCTCCATAATCACTTCACAAAATTAAGTATCTATGTACGTACTTTTATAGTTTAGCATTTTACATCCCTACCACAAACTCAAACACGATAGGCCATAGGTACCCTTTATTTACCTTACTTTTAATTTGTCCTGACCATTTATAGCTCTTAAATAGGCCTCAATTGTATGGCCTCCCGGCCAGTAATTTCTACGGCGATATCGTCCGATCCATAACTTCACACATATGATAAATCTGTGGCTCCAGTGAAAAGGGGTACAAGTCTGAATTTGGCCAAATTGAGTTATATAGACCAAAAAACACAAAAAAAAATAACGCATCGATTGGTGTAAACGGATCTAAGATATCTTTTAAAACAACGGACTTTTCTGGTGGTCAAGGGTAGAACTGCCTTAAAAAAGTTAGCAACAGAGGGTACTTGTCAAGTTGTATTTCTATTAACTAAAGTTTTGTTTGTGATTTATGATCTAAATTTAGTTGTACGTGCTGTTTTTTCATATGGCGGGTGTAAAAAAATCTAAGCACACTTGAACCCCTAAAACAAGAAAAGATTTATTTAGTTTACATTGATACAAGTTAAGTTCAATCTCTTTACACAAAAAAATAAAATAAAATATAAGATTAAGTCGAGCTGCGCCCGTTTTCACAAATCGAATATAAAAAAAGTTTACGTGGAAAAGGATATAAGTCTTTGCGCGGGAGAATGAGCGGGTGAGTGGGGAGCCACGGCGCTCACGGATGAGCCAAAATCGTGTGCGCTGACTTGTGCAGGGAGAACGCGCTTGCGAGCTGCGCAGTCGACGGTTACGCGATTAAGTTATATCCTTTTACACCAATTTTATTATTAAACTAATATTGCACATTGCATTAATTTTAAGGGTATTAATTAAGATATATCCCTTGACACCAATCATTTAATAAGAATGATTAAGAAAATACAAAATATCCACAGGACTAAAACTATTATTTAACTAGCTGTTGCCCGCGGCTTCGCCCCCCGTTGTAGTTTTTCTGTATTTTCTTCCATAAAAACCTTCTCCTGGCAGCAACGAACACAACAAAAAAAGAATTAGCGAAATCGGTGCAGCCGTTCCCGAGTTTTGCACTTAGCAACACATTTTACGATTCATTTTTATTTATAGAGATTTAAATATCTAAAACTAAAACTTTAATTAAAAAAGAGAGGTGGGCCTCTTGGCATGGTGCCCATCACGCAGGCAGCATTCCCGCGTTGAACTGCGATTGCGATTCTTTGCGCGAGAAAGCTGCCGGCGCGAGGGTTACCTGTTGCCTCCCTTAACCTATTGCTGAGCTCCCTGTGTAGCTCCAGCGCACCCTTACCCCAAGGACCTAGAGTCTCGACGCCGAAAGCAAAGAAATGATATTGGGCGCCGAGACAGCTATATTTTGTGACCTTGAGGCGTTCCCGGGCGTCTACCGCCGCCCCGCACGTTTGGTAGTTGCTGTTAGGTAGGACGCCGCCAGGGTGTCTGTACAGGTAGCGTCCCACACCAGCGCACGGCCAGTCTTCCAGGGTATCAACGACATTCCGTCAGGGCGCTTGCCATCGCTTCGTACAATCTGGGGCTACAGAGCGGCGGGAACGTTGGCACTAACGAGCGCCCTTCTGAGAATGTCGTTGAGAGTGGCGTGGCGGGACAGTCGGCCGGCGCCCGAGGAACAGGAGAGGCCATGTTGGCCGAGACGGTCCACTGGAGCCCCACAAGAAACACAGTTGTTACTTTCGCAGATCCCAACTCCCAGCCGTAGACCAGCAGCTATGCGTAGTGTCTGGGTCGATACAAGTTCTAGTGTTGGGCGAGGGGTATGCATGGAGCCAGTAACCAGATTCTGGCTTGGACACAGCTAACAGTCTAGCCCGGTACCTGCCTGTTAAAGGTTCTATTAATGCCTATAAGGTGGTGACGGAGGCTATTGTATCCCAGGCCCTTTGCCTATGTGGTTTGGACGAGAGATTTGGACTCTGTCCAGCTAGCCAGGCATTCGTGGCCTCGTTCAAGCATGTAATCTCGCAGTTAATGCCCGCTGGAGCTTTAAGTATTCTACCTGCGAGATCTAGCGTGCTGTGGATCGAAGATAGGAACAGCCCCTTAATGTCTCTCATACCGCTGATTAACCTTTACAAAGATTTAATCTGCAATGATGAAACTGTCGATACGCATCTACTGATACCGACAGAAGACAAGCTGCTTGGCTTAGAGATTTTCAGTTTTATTAATAAATAACATGTTTTTTGTAATTGTATGTTACAAGATAATTTAATATTATTTTAACGTCTTTTGAATGGACATACTTAGATACTAATGATGAGAAATTTTAAGTTTGTTTTAAACGGGCATTTTTTATGTTTGCATGTGAGATTTTGAAAAATTTGTAGCGTTTTTGAACAGATATTTAAATACTTTTATATGTGTTTTATTCACTCAACTTGGATACAAGTAGCATTTTGAATTTTTCATTATTATTTAAGTCTACTTATAACTAAAAACACATTAAAAAAAACCGTGCAAAAGGCTACATGTCTGTTATGTCTGTAATTAAGTCCAAAGAACTGCATAAATTGAAAAATGCAATCATTTTCTACACCATTAGTTCGTAAGCTAGTCCTCTGTGGATAATATTTTACATGTACTACAAAAAACATTCCGGATGCGTACCCTTTTTCACTTCGTATAAAATTACGAAAACTTGGTGAATAGCGATATATATAACCACTTGAACCTTTTTACACTTATTTTTATACTTCTATTTTGGATACAAGTAGTTAATTTATAAACTAATAGATCAAGAGCAAAAATAACATTCCCATAAGAAAGAGCGCAATTAATTTAGTCCTTTAACATACCACATTTATTAGTATATGTAAATATACAAGTGTAATGAACGTAAGTTTGAATCATCTTGGGCGTAACTGTTTTTTGCGTCTCCTGTAAACTTGGGTTTTTCGACATGTACCCCTTTTCACTGGAGCCACAGAAATATCGTAATTAAAATCAATGCACAATACATATATATATTTTACATTCCTTTACAAGTCCTTTTGGACTTTGTTATCACGCAGGCATAATGTCTCCTTTGAACTCATCTTTCGAATTGGTAATGACTTGAAAGGAAATATCGAGTCTTGGCCGATTGTGTTTGTTAAACAAAATATATTTATAAAATATGGTACTTTACCGAATTTCCAGTTCACCTCGACTTAACCACTCCTAGCTATTTTATAGACTTTCAGGATTGAAACAAAACCCTAGCTGGCACGATTGATTTTTAGGAAATCAAGAACAAGTAGAACAACACAATTAGATATCACTGTACAATTTCTCTCCAGCACCGTTCCTCGAGAGCTCTCTAGACCGAATCCCCTTTCTCTCCTCCTGCGACCTTCCCCACTCTCTTGTCTAGGAACAAACCCCTCCAGTGCTGTAGGCGGCTTTCTGAAATTTTAAAATTTTCCCGCGAGTAATCTGTTCATCCCATTTGCGGATGGCATTCGTCGTCTCTGTGATTGGCTGTTAAGTATACTTTTGGGCGTAGCCCCACCCTTAAATTCTCTGATGTTTGATTTTTTTATGTCACTATGCCTTGCGGTCATTTATCACGTCTCGTTTGACAAGAAGGAAGTCATTATTTGTTGCTATTCCACGAAAGATTGCATAAGGGCCTTTGTTTACACTTGTTCCTTAAGAGTTGAATATGTCTATTTGTATTTTATTGCTTGCCCTTTTGGAAAGGGTCGAATTTCTGTGTCTAAATTGCCTTTTAAACTTTTTGTTAAAACTAAACTTTTGTCTTTACTTGGAATTCTCAGGGCCACGGGTAACTTTCTAAAACATGTGGACATGATCGTTTAAAATTTGATTCTGAGATTATTCTTTTATTTCTATCTATTTATAAGAGAATATGCGGGACGATCTACGTGAACCACCTCAGTAACAATTAAAAAAAATTTAAAACTAACGGAAGAATTAATTTTATCTACAAACCTATCAGTTGTTAGCGCCTTTATTTGGTTTGGATGGGTATTTAACTAAAAGTAAACAAAACAACGTCAATTGGTGTCTTAAATATTAAAATTCTCCTATTAAACTATCTAACTAAAGTATTGAATTACACTAGTCTAGCTTGTATTACAATGATAGATAAGTAAAATGTTTAAAACTTTAAAATCCTTGAATGTACCAAATCTGGCAGCTGAAGTTAGTTTACATTTAGATAAAAACCAATCCAAGTATAGACTGTATAATTATTCTATGTACCTACCTACCGTGCGGTTAGTTGTAACGCTAATTCGGCATAAAACTTAAAACAAGAAAGTTCCTAATTAATTTTGGTTACACTGTCCACTTATTGTGATCCCGGAACTACTGTTCAACAACCTCCCTTAAAATGATGAACAATAACTTGCGACGTGCATCAACCTGTTGTTGCATGAAACTCTCTTTATGTCGTCAATCCACCTAGTGGGAGACCTGTGTCAACTTTGCGTCTTCTGGTTTGTGATAGGCACTTGAGAACCATTCTCCCCCAACGGTTATCGGTAATCAGGCGTTACTTTGCGGAGGTTCATATCAATGAACTAAAAGAACAACTCTAACAACTGGTAGCATGGTGTACGGTTGTGTCACTCTGAAGATGAGCTCTGGTTGAGTTTGAAACGCGTCAGTGTAGTGTGGTGGTGGTGATAGATGGGTTTGTGTGATTTGTGTGTGTTCTTACAGAGTGGAGGTGGAGGAACTGCATGAACACGCATATTTTGCATAAGCTTAGCTATCGTAAGGTCGCGGGTGAGCAAGGAAATTCTTTTAGTTCATGGTTATCCGTTCTTCGAGCATTGTGGCCTGCAGCCATTGCCACTTTCAACTTACATGTAATTATTCGAGCAATGCCAGTCAAGTTCTTCTGTAAACTTTATTATTCCGGATTCTATCGCGCAAAGATATTCCGAGCTTCATTAACTCTCTCCATAACTCATTGCGAGACTCTTCTAAGAACTATACTTACTCACATTCTCAATTTCTCAGCACGTTTAATTTTTCATTAAATTCGGCTCGCACGATACCATGCTATCAGCATTATCTCGAGGGAAGATTAAGGCGGATTTTGGATTTCAGTGATAAACGCCGTTCGAATAAATATTCCACTCACCAGACAAGTTCAATGTCGTAAGATGTGCTAATTCTTATTCATGTACACTCCGAGAAAATTATGCGTTGACATAAGAGAGAGAGAGAGAGAGAGAGAGAAATATATTTACACATATTCGATAAACATAAAAATATATTAGATGGAAAGAATAAAATAGTATAAAGTATAGTAGTAGTATATCGAATAGTATAAAGAGGGCCCCACTCAGCATAATGTTACGGCAAGCCGCAACGCTGTTTTGTTGCTGTACATAATTAAGATAGTAGCTTGATTTTTTCACGGCTTTATACATAGCTTATCTTACATAAACCAAAAAATGTCTAATAGGGGAGATATTCGTGTAAAGTACTGATGGGGGAAGGGTGTAGTTATACGTAAAGATCCCTTTTTTATGTAGTTTTTTATAAATAGTTATTAAAATGTTCTAATACACTAAGTAATGTAAGTACATAAAAAAATCTACAAAAAAGATTCGGTAAGTACCTAAACTAATATATAATAATAATATATTTCCACTCAGAAGCTTTGTAACTGAAAACAGGCCTTCGATAATTAATGGTTATTTCCTACCCGTACATACATTTCGTACCCGTGTCTGCTTTCAGTATTACTTTTGGAAGCAATCAATTTCTACGTTTGAAGATCGATTATAACTTTAGGAAACCAAACAAATGGGTAGTAAACTTTTGTGAGTATCGTTTAAAATTAATACACATCGATAGACTGTTGAATTTGATATACATATTTCCATACGACGATGCTCAATTAGGTTAAATATTGCGAATGTCTGTGGAATGTTAATGAATTAAACACATTCGACTATTATTATAAATGCGAAAGTTAAAGTCTGTTTGTTTGTTGCCTCGGCTAAACCGCTGAACCGATTTAGATATAATTCGGTATATAGTTAGTTTGAGTCCGGGGGAAGGACATAGGATAAGTTTTTATCCCGGAAATAGCGATAAATGAATTCTTCGCGGACGGAGTCCTCTTTTTTCTTTCAACAGCTGGTTACTAATATACAATTTCGAAGTCGGAATGTCAGATATATATTGGGAGTAGCGTCTGGTCGTTTTAAGGGTTCCGTAGTCAAAGACCGTGGATCGCCAAGCACAGCGTAGGTCGTCCACCAGCGAGATGGACGGATGACCTGGTGAAAGCCGCGGGCTTACGGTGGATACAAGCTGCTTCCAACCGAAGCAACTGGAGGTATATGGGGGATGTCTGTGTCCAACAGTGGACGTCCTACGGCTGATATGATGATGATGATGATGATTAATACCACGCGTGCCGCGTGACTCGCTAATAAATTCCTTTCACACTTTCTTTCTGTCAAGAAATAACGTTTTTCTACAGAAAAGTTTCAAAAGTTTATTGGAATTAATTAGCATTTGGTCTATTTTGAACTGCAAAATGTGACGAATGAACGAAAAATTTTTCAAGAAATAAAATAAGTATCGCGAGGTCAGCTCAGTAATTAAAAAGATCTTACTGGGGCCTAAAAGCCCTGCGGACGTTATTAATAAACTTCCAAGAAATTTTAACAAATTGTGTACAGCTTGAGTCCCTTGTGTTCGTAGATTTTTTTGTGAACTTTGTTATTAATGAACTAAAAGAATTTCTTTGCTCACCCGCGACCTTATGATAGTTGTTCATGCAGTTCCTCCACTCCTTCTTACCCACACAAATCACACAAACCCATCTATCACCGCCACCACACTACACTGACTTCTACTGATTCAAACTACTTTGTTATTATTATAAGTTCTTGAATATATTACCTACCTTAGCCTTTAGCCACAGAATAACTAATAGTACTAACGTGCTTTAACCGTGGCTTCACTTGCGTACAAAGTATATAGGCCCAAAATAATAATGAATGAATTATTATAAATTTTACTTTTTAATTTTCTGTATGTAAAAAAAATGTTAGAGCCAGGGATCGCATTCAGGTTTTTGTCAATTCTAGAAACAAATTTCGAGCAAACACAAAGAAATTGCTCAATGTATTCTCGAACAGCTTCTAAGTACTAATTTTTAATTTGTGAATCTTTGTTCCCAAAACACTCGTCAATGCAAGCACAAAAATAAAACATTCGCGTTAAAAAGCAAATGTTTCAAACGTGGAAAGTCGACCAAAACGGCGCGGCGAGCTCGTAATTTGGCCAAATGTCGCGTTGTAAAGAATTTTGCCCGACTACACCGGATAATGGAGGGTCAAATGGTGCGGCCATGCCTCATTGTGGTGTCAATTGCGGCTGTCGGAGTGATGGAAACAAATGAATGGCGATGAGATGAGCTAGATAAGATGTACTTGCCTTTATTTACTAGATAGTGTGTCTTTAGTACCTACCTTTTTTGGGGGTTATATAATTTTAGGTCGGTATTTATATATAATGCAAAAGTAGAGTTGTAGAGTTTGTGGGTTCAAATCAGGACTCGCATCTCTGAATTTTCCGAAATTAAAGAAAGAAAGAAAGACATTTACTCACTGACACAGAAGATACACCGTATACAGCAAAAACTGCACAATTGTACACAAAAAAAATACAGGAAAACACACATGAAACATACGTATTACACAATTTTGTGTGTCCCCGCGAAAGTGGAACGGTCGCTGACTCAGCATTATGCTGAAGCGCTAGACGTTAAATTCGTGTCCATCCATCCCAGCCTATATACGTCCCACTGCTGGGCACAGGCCTCCTCTCAGAACAAGAGGGCTTGGGCCATAGTTCCCACGCGGGCCCAGTGCGGATTGGGAACTTCACACGCACCATTGAATTGCTTCGTAGGTTTGCGGAAATTTTGGAATTCGTGTGCGAAATTAAATTTTAAATGTACTTACCACGAACTTTACGGTAAAGGAAACATAGTGAGGAAACCTGGACAAACCTGCGAAGCAATTCAATGGTGTGTGTGAAATTCCCTATCCGCACTGGGCCGGCGTGAGAACAACAGCCCAAAGCTAGGCGGAGGCCTGTGCCCAATAGTGAGACCTAGGTATATAAGCTGGCTAGGTACAATGATGATGATGGAACATGTATTTGACGCGATGACCGTATTGATATTTATGACCTCGACTGCACTTGTGTGATTTTTTAAGCCTTTACGGTTTGACGCAAGTGAACTGTGACGTCACCAATGGAGCGCTACAGAAACTTTGATGCGATCATTTACTGCCAGAGATGATAGATCCTTGTGATTTATTGTGATGTTCTTTGCTACGCAAGTTGGCGGGCAAGGTTAAATCGGGGACTATTTATACGTCTATGGTTTCACTCCGCTGCGTCTGCGACCATCATCTATGAAAAATTTGTTTATCGCTATCCCGTGGGAACTTCACAATTTTCTGGGACAAAAAGCATTTTTTTTTAAGGGGTCCGTACCCAAAGGGTAAAAAGGGAATCCCTATTACTAAGACTTCGCTCCGTCCGTCCGTCCCTCTGTCATTCTGGCTGCATCTCATGAATCGTGATAGTTAGACCGTTAAATTTTTTACAGGTTATGTAGGTATAACTGTGGCCGCTATAACAGCAAATACTAAAAACAGAATGAAATAAATATATAAGAAGGGCCTCCATACAACAAACGTGATTTTTTGCCGTTTTTTGCTAAACTCGGTGGAAACTACCTTTATTTTCATCACAATTGTTACCATTACAACGATACATAGTGTACTGAATTTTACTAAAATCATTCGGGTAGGTATCAAATTTTTCGTGAAAAGGCAAAATAAGATGTGGGTGTTTCTTTCTGATTCGAATTAAATTTGGTATGTATATAGCATTCAACAACAACGCAACGCAATCAATTCAATTCGGCAACGCACTTGTAACTCTTCTGTTGACTGAACTTGTATTGTCACCCAAACTACATTTGCACACCAAATTTCAAGTCAATGCTATTAACCGTTGAAGAGCTCCGTCCTGTGTAGACGATCCTGCCCGGACTACCAGGATGTCACCACCAGATTATTGTACCTATTGTCATGCAATTTACATTTAAGTGTACCAAATTTCAAGTCAATCCAACAACTGGATGTTGGTCGAATGAAAACACAGACATACATTGCCCCGGAACGCATATTTGCCATAATTAATTTCAGATATTTCAAAATATTCACAAAATTATTCTAATTATAAATAAACCCGCGTAGCTCACCCAAAAACTATGAGATTTGACATTTCGGAGACCTCACGCTACACTAGCGCCTCTAGTGGCGAATTCATACGCGATAGCCCTCATTGCAATCAAATTCCCTGTTACCCTGTTATTTTACGCGTGTGAATTCGCGGGTAAACACTAGTTCTATAATATTTAGTAATATTAGCGCTGAAGATAAGTAAGAATAGGGTTTAATACTTTTAAATGCACACTTTAAATAACCGATAATTTATCTTCAATTGAAATCGAGAATTGTTATTACATTGATTTGAAATAGCAGACGTCGGGGTGGGCCACTCCAGTCGGTAAAACGATATAATTTAACCAACCCATTGGCAATAACATTGGCTTTTGAAATTGAACGAATTCAAATACTTCTCGGGAGAAAAGGTTTAATTCAAAATGTTTATTTTATTACATTTGCTAAAGAAACCACTTTTGCAATAATAACACTCAAACGTACTTACACTGACTAAAAACTAATCAGAAAAACTTAGCGAAATTGAAAATACTTTTAAGTATGTACCTATACCGAAAATGAAGACAGAAAAAACGAAAATCGTCGAAGAAAGGGGCAACCTACGGGAGCAAAAAGGACATAGATTAAAATAAACACCGGCCAAGAGCGTATCGGACACGCCCGAAATAGGGTTCCGTAGCCATTACGAAAAAATTAAGTAATATTTTTTTAAGGATTTCGCATTTTGTAATATTCCGTATTCCAAGTTTAGGTATATTTTATACCTTAGGCTGCTAATTAATCTTAAACTACTAATAATTCTCAAGAAAACTTAACCGTTATAGTTTTCCTTGTAAGTTTGATATACTTACTACCATCCTGAATTTTTTCAATTTTTTCCACCCACCGGTTTAGATTTTAGAGGGGGGGGGACGCTCGATTTTAATGAAAATTTGCACTTTAAAGTGAAATATTTTGCAAACAGATCACTGAATCGAATAATCGTTTTAGAAATAAAAAACACCCCCACTTTACGTCTATAGGGAGGTACTCTAAAAAAAATTGTTTTTGATTTTTTTATTGTATCATTTTGTCGGCATAGTTAACATATATTCGTGCAAAATTACAGCTTTCTAGTATTTATAGTCCTTGAGAAAAGCCGCGGGCTCGGACGGACGGACGGGCGGACGGAATGGCGAAACTATAAGGGTTCCGTTTTCGGCATTTTGGCTACGGAACCCTAAAAAAGCTTATATGCGTGTAAATATATGGTGCGTATGATACCGCTGCGAGTTTTACGGGTGTACGGTCACGAGCGTTATGACGTATCTTTACTTATAAAAGATACCTACTCTATTATATAATACACTCAACGGCACGGCACAATCGTTCTCGTTAAACCTCGCAGCGAATTGCCATGTAATTGAGTGACAATTGTGCAAAAACCGATTGAATTGCTTCTGAATCAACTCGGCGCGAAGGTGGAATTCTTAGTTGATTGGAAGTGTATATAATTTGGGAGCTGCGGTCTCCATTCGTTGTTAGTACCTACAGCCGCGTGTGTAACAGGTTTGCACAACGCTTATGCGATATACGTAGACAAACTTGCACGTAATTTTCTACACATTAGTACTGTTCATACAAAATATCTGTCTCTACCCAGTAATCGAACAACTCAAGCTTCACATTCGGGTTCTTGAAAATCTTTGGTTTAAACCTGTTGGCTAAGTCGACAGCCAAGTGGTTGCAGTTTATTTCAAGCTATTGTAGAAACACTACGCAAATACATCTCAAAACTACAAAATAAGCTGAAATATTAACTGTATTGATCCCGTCATGGCTACCTAGGTTTAGGTTGATATGAATAATAAATCATGAACGGGCTTGTGCGAGTTGTTTTAAAACAACTTGCTAATTGGCCCTTCGAGTGTTTTAGTAAAGTTTATAAATTAAAAATTTTGTAGAATATTTTTTACGCTAATTGATCTATTTCCAATATAAGTAAAGATACCATGCTGTGCTAGACAAATGACAAAAATACTTAATAAACCTACTTAATATACAGTTATGCAAATCGACGTAAATTTACCCAAGAAACCCCTTAACGTGACGGCCAAGTCTTTGTTGTTACTATGGCACTGGTTTTATTAGTAAATATCGACCTATCTATCAATTTTTATGTAAGTAACAAAATTTAGGCAACTCTCAAAACGGAAGGTTGGTTTATGGACAAACACATCGAAAGATGCAGTGGGGGAGGGCGGCGACGAGCTGGCGCTGCCAAGAGCGCAATCAGCGGTATCGGCAATTTTTGAAAAAATATTAGTTTTTCTTTTACAAATATGCAATTATACTCGCAAATGTGATGAAAAACATTGTATGTCGCACGGGCGGTTAGAATTACGAACATCGACTCATTAAAGCCCTCAGTCTTCGACTTCGGGCTTCTAATACACTCTCGTTCGTAATTCCTTATTTACCGCCCTTAAGACACAATGTACTAATTCACTAGTTCTGTAAATTCAGTTTTATGTCACATACAAACGCACTAGACCGCCTAGACTATACTAGACAAAGACAATGATTGGATCAGGTGTGATTTCGTAAAAATCACTCCGCTCTCAAAAATGACTATAAAAACGATATTTTTGTAGATGATTAAACACTTCTCTGAATATGTGCGGGGTATAATGACAAAATATACTATCAATTTTACGAGCAATGAAATATTTTATTTGATTCCACCACTCAGAAGCGCGTTTACTGCACGCTGTAAACTGAAAAATACATAAAATAGTAGATTTGGACTTGACCCAGCGGATATAAGTCCTAGTAATTCTGTTCTGATAACTTTAGAGACCTTTGCTACTAACCGGCTAGGCTGTGTAGTAAAAACTTTCGTCGTTAAATTTTATTATTGGAGCCTGGAGTCATTTCTGAGTTTTTCGAAATTCATGTGCGGAATTACATTTGAAATTTACCACGAGCTTTGCGGTGAAGGAAAACATCGTGAGGAAACCTGCACAAACCTGCGAAGAAATTCAATGGTGCGTGTGAAGTTCCCAATCCGCACTGGGCCCGCGTGGGAACTATGGCCCAAGCCCTCTTGTTCTGAGAGGAGGCCTGTGCCCAGCAGTGGGACGTATATAGGCTGGGATGATGATGATGATGAGTCATTTAATGGTCTTTTTGACAGTGTCATTAAATAATTTATTGAATCAGGCGTTACTTTGTTTAGGAACTAGATCGGGTGTATACAAGCTCACTTGTAATGACTGCAGTAAAGTATATGTTGGTCAGACAGGTCGCAGTTTTAATGCTAGATTTAAAGAGCCTGTTTCGGCATATAGGAATGAGCATCCTGATAAGTCGAATTTTGCCAAACATTTGTTGGAACTAAATCATTCTTTATCGGACTCAGATTCGTATGAAGTGTTACATTATTGTGGCAAGGGGTTTCGTCTCGATGTTTTAGAATGCATGAAGATAATTAGATACAACAGTATGGGGTCTATTATTAATGAGCAGGTAAATTTAGTTTCAACTCCCTTGCTACGGCTTGGATCTAATTTCAGCAATGGTAGTTAATAAAACATGCCTTGACAGTAAATAAATAAAAATCAAGGTAGTTTTGAAGGACGGTTAAAAAAAATATTAATAATTTGTGGGTAGTTTTGTTTTGTTTCATATAACGTATGTGTGTACTTGGGGAGTTACAGTGACAAGTTAAAACGGTGGTTGTGGTTCGTTAGTCTAACAACTGGTAGCATGGTGTACGGTTGTGTCACTCTGAAGATGAGCTCTGGTTGAGTTCGAAACGCGTCAGTGTAGTGTGGTGGTGGTGATAGATGGGTTTGTGTGATTTGTGTGTGTTCTTACAGTGTAGAGGTGGAGGAACTGCATGAACACGCATATTTTGCATAAGCTTAGCTATCGTAAGGTCGCGGGTGAGCAAGGAAATTCTTTTAGTTCAGTGTCATTAAGGGTATACCAATTTAATTTAATATACAAAACATTTTTTATTAATTTGACAATCTTCAAAACTCTTGAATGAAAAGTATGTAGTTAAGTGCGATCCAAATTCGCGCACTAACGTTCCGTACACCTTTAATAGAAGAAAAATATAAGTCTGCACTTTATAGCAATTCTTTTCGTATTTTTTTGTTATGGATCCTTGCTTTTTATCAAATTTCATAATAAAATTATGTGTCAACGAGAAAGATATTAGTTTTACTATATTGGTTTAGATTTAGACCCTCGATTTTTGTACGAAAGTATACTTCCAAAACATTGTACCTTTTGATCATGTTGTTTTTTATTTTTATGTAAAAATTCACCCTATTTTTTATTGAATTACTTATAATTTAATAAATAAATGTTGCTTCAACGATATTTCAATATAATTTAAATTGAGGGGAATAGAAATAATACGAGTTCATATTGAAAAAAAAACCAGGACCACGGTGAGTACCATTAACATGTACAGGTATGTCGACTTAGTATCTAGATTTTTTTAACCATTTCTTTTTCTTCCTATCACAAATATACTTTTGCATAATGGATCGCATTGTTATATACCTCTTATATATTCAACAAGGTTTATAACTACATTAATTCAGCACGCACCCAAAAATAAACCCGTTTTCAGTCGTAAAAAAATAATCTCACTTAATTTACCCGTTTCTTGCTGTTTTCAAAGGATCCTTAATAAGGCTTTTAATAATATGAATATATTTTGACCCATATACCTGTGTATTAAATAAAAATATACCGAAATGAACTTTTCGACTCGGTGTTACGGTTGGTTTTAAATTTAGCGGTTTAGAAGGAAAATCTGAGCTGGTCATTGTTTTGCAATTTTCTGAGACCTTTCTCTTGCCGCTCGAATTGCGGGAGTGGATTAACTTAATTTTTATATTTTTTTAAATGAAGATGCCTTAAGCTACCTATTTTTTGAAGTACGCGTTTCTGGGCAACGTTAAGTAAGAATTTTCATTGATGAATTTGTCGTAGCGATACTTCGTAGCTTGCACAGTATGTATCTGAATGGAATGGTAGTTGTGCAACAAAATCTATTACAACATTAGATTTCAAATCGTGACTAGCTCAATAATTTTTAGGATCTAATTGGTCCCGACTGTTGAACTTTAAGTTAGCTACTTAACAGTTCTAGAGGTAGACCACTAGACTTGTTTTCTCCCTTTTAGTATTTAAAAGCAGTCGGCTTTTTTTTATTTAGTCTTTTTTATTGTAGTTGTTTTACAAACCTTCAAAGGTTCTCTGGAAGGGATCCTTTTAAGGGATAAGTTCGCCTTTGTACAAGTGTCTATGTTCTGTGTAAAATAAAGTGTTTAAACACACGTATTTATCAACGTTTGCATATAGGTATTGATCGGTCTTCAAAGTGTAGGTACAGTCAAGTGTAAAAATATGAACTTATTCAACGTTTCAAAAATATGTACCACTGATTCTTATTTCGACGTAATAAGGCTGTGGTAACAGATTTTTGAGTGGTTCGAATAGATAAATATTTTTACACTTGACAGTACCGCGTCAAAGGCGTGATTATACTTTTACTTTCACTTAAATTCCAATGAAAAACCTTTACCCCTGTATTCAGTGCCCTTAGTGTAAGTTTTCGGTTACAAAATACGTCTCGATCGCGTTCGCGTTAAAATCTCAATTTGTATTCAAACACGAACAGCGCCTCTAACGGAACGTTTGCGTTGTTCGTGTTTCCATACAAAATCGAGACGTATTTTGTAACCGAAAACTTAAACTAAGGGTAGGTACAATCTAACTACTCAAATAATTTGCTGACATTCCTACTTATTCCGAAAAATTTTGAAGACATCCTATACATATGTATTTAAGTGGCGTACTTATTATTATTATTTTTTTATTCAACTGGATGGCAAACGAGCAAGTGGGTCTCCTGATGGTAACAACCACCACCGCCCATAAACATCGGCAACACCAGGGGTATTGGCAATTGGTCTTCCACCGGAGCCTTTCATTAACAGTTTCGTTCACGTTCCGACTTAGAGCGATTTCGCACTACGATCACCTCCGATGAAATCCGATCCGGATCTGTGAAAATACGGTCTGAGGTAATCTTTAGTACTATTTGTATGGTAAAATTACATGACGGAAATGGGATATAGTTCGTATTCCAGGTTTGTCTAAAAAGTAGCTGGTCTAAGTACCCAAGTGGTCTAAGAAGCAAGAAGTCCTTACCTGTTTTTGTCGAAAACTTGAAAAATATTCATATTAGGCTATAGTTGCGTAAAGGCACTAAGCGCCGTAACCACGTGGAATAGAAGCTCCGCGAAGTGGAGCTCCGTCGACTTTGAGTCAAAGAATTTTAAACCACCTGCTACATAGACCAGTTGCTTCTTAGACCACTTGGTACTTAGACCAATTGCTAATTTTGCTATTTACACCAGCTGCTTTTTAGATTAAATTAATGATACTCACCCGTAATCTACCATTGAAATAGGTATAACATACTCCGTACCGTATTTTCACGGTTCGGGTCGAATGTAGTGCTCTCACCAGAGTTGTTTTTATTAATCGCGCTAACCCACAATGCCGCAAATAAACTCAAGCAGAACACACTCAGCAATATTGAGCGAGTTTTCATTTACTTTTCATACTCCCGTGGCAATTCGCCGCAATTTACTGGTTTTATTATGGCCTTTTGTTCGGCGAAACCAGAGAGCGTGCTCTTAAATAGTCTATGAAAAAAGGTTGAATTAGGGACGGGCGGTCGACTCACTAAATTTAGTTGGGTAAACTTGGGTAGGTACTTAAGGTCTTCAGTTTTTGGTTGGAGCCTGTGTGAGAGAAATATTCGGAAAAAAAACTTATATCAAAAAAGCTTCCTGCCAAGCCAGGCATCTTGTCACTTTTGAAACAACTTGTTGGATAAAAATATGCTCGTAGAGAAAATCAATGTCGTATTCCATGAGATTAATTTGATTGATTTGTAAAAAAAACTTTCACCCAACTGTGCACAAGTAAAAGAGGATTGTGGGTTCAAATTCGTGATCGCATCTCTGAGTTTTTCGAAATTCATGTGCAAAAATTACATTTAACATTCACCATGAGCTTAACGGTGAAGGAAACATCGTGAGGAAACCTGTAGAAACCTGCGAAGCAATTCAATGGTATGTGTGAAGTGCCCAATCCGCGCTGGGCCCGCACTGTCCTACGCTGCGCTTGCCGATCCGCGGTCTCCTTCGAGAACTTCGGCCCCAACTGCCATCTGTTCTCCGTGCTATATGACCTGCCCATTGCCACTTCAACAAGCTGATTCGCTTGACATTGTTAGTGATCTTCATTCTTCTACGTAACTCCTCATTCATTTTCTAAAGCCACCTGAAAGCTACCTTTTATTTCAATGGAGTATATACCTACGCCACGTAAGTCAGTTGCCATTTTAATTATAACACACAAATTAGGTTTTTAATTAATTAAACACTGAGCGTACGGGCTAGCTGGCTCCTGCAAGCTTGGTTATTAACAAAAGTTTCTTGTATTTAACATCATTATTTGCTTTGTTATGTGATACGCGTCTGCGTCAGCCGGCGCGTAATATAATCTCAGCTAAAGTGGTACAGAATTAAGAACAAGAAGATGAGAAATGGCACGGAAACTAAAAAGGCGAGCCGCCTGTGTGGCTAAAAGACCATACAATTCAGTCAATTTAATACAGAATAGAGGTATTTGAATTAAAACTATCGTTAGACACAAACATGATTGTTAAAATAAGATACACGAGTCACTCGCATATGAGTAGTCTAGATGTGCTCGACAGGTTTCGAGCCCATCCGTGGTTCCAAATCAAGGTGAGTACTATAATGTAAGAGACCTGTATATTTTATTTTAATAATTGAATATACAAATCATTCACCACCATATTTTTTGTAAAACAATCATGGGTACTTTTGTTTTTAATAAACATTATTAGTGGGCTACTTAACCTAAAACTACGTAACACTCACCTTTTAACTGAACACCTTAGGATTATTCTTCATGTCTTCAAAATCACCCTGTATTTATTTTTACAATTAAGTCTTCAATGAAGCGTAACGAGAGAGAGAAAGAGAGAGAAGGGTTTATGAATGAAAGAGATTTACATTTCATTAGTCAGTAGCGTAATTTACTGTGTCCTTTGAAAACAAAAAAAACGAGCATTTTACTTAATATACCTACGCAAAAAAGCGGTGAAATTGTTTTTGAATGAAAATAAACACGATGACATTTCTATTCCTCATAATGTTAGGTCTATGGTGGCACCGCAACTGTACAAATATCAGGATTGCAAAATACCATGAGACGAACAACAAACTTTTAGCATACATGATATCAGTATCACAGCACATATATAATTCTGTCATACCTAAAATTAAATTATTTCATTGGATTACAAAATTTATAGGGCGCTTTTCCATTAGACAACTTGTACGTATGTAATGTTTTAAGCCTTCGCAATTTCCATTTATAATTTACTTTCAAACCGCCCGACTTCGTACGGGTACAACTTTGAAAAGAAAGATAGTCTACATATACTCACAGATGGTAACGTCACATTTTTTAATACAATAATGATCACGACATTCACAGAAATGACAGAAAATCAATTCGCTTCGATTCAAAGAGTCACGTATATGTTAATATAAAACAAAGTCATATTTTGAACACCTTGTTTTTAACCCGCGACGCAAAAAAGGGGTGTTATAAGTTTGACCGCTATGTGTGTCTGTATGTCTGTCTGTGGCATCGTAGGTCTTAAACGGGTGGTCTTAAATGCGGTTTGTGTTTTTTGAAAGCAAGTTTTCTAGCGATGGTTCTTAGATATGTTGTATCAAAATCGATTCAGCCGTTCCAACTTTTTGTTGGCTAGGTAGTACAATTCTAAAAACAAATGTATCAATGCTTTAAGCCAGTTTTTGTAGCCGGTGTACCTAAGGCTTTTAATTGGCCTCGGCAGACACCCCGACATCGCGACAACACCCATGAGGACATACATACATGAATAAGTAGCAGCCTCAACTCCACATGGCAACAACCATACCTGCCTACGATGGAAATTCCCAGACCCGATGACGTATGACCGACATTCACTTGTTAGGGTTGTTACAATCTAACATCACCTCTCACATACATTTAAACTAGTTAAATAAAACGCGCTTTAAATCTGTTTAAAGATATTTCGAAAGTATTAGATAGTAGTTACAGCTGATTAAAGAGCTGGCAGCTTCCTCGGACAAAGAATTAGCCTAGCCATTCAAAGAGGAAACGCTGCCAGCATCCCAAATATCCCTGTCCATGATATAATCATTAACTTTATAATACGCCTTTGATATTAATGTCTTCTTGACAATAGATCTGAATTTTGTATTCATTTCATTTATAATATTTTTTGGAATTTTATTATAAAAACGTATGCAATTTCCCAGAAAAGACTTTTTGGTTTTAGCCAGTCTGTAAGATGGAACTTTAAGCTTCCCTGTGTTTCTAGTAGCCTTTGGCTTATCGACGTTATACATGATTATTTCAAAAACATAAAGCGACGGCAGGGTTAGGATATCTGTAACATTATACATTGTAAAGTAACATTATACTTACTGCTATTGTATTAATTTGATGTTCAACAGTAACCGACGATTGTTTTCCTTATAGGACCACTAGCTTTTACCCGCGGCTTCGCACGCGTAAACTATTCGGTGTGGTAGCTGCAATTGCAATTTTCGGGATTTTACAAAATTCCCCTGGAAATTTCCAATATTTATATCGTGGTCTTCATTGAGGTTGTGTTGTGAATAACTGTACAAAATTCAAGACTCTAAACCCAGTGCTGAAGTTTCAAAAATTTTCCCTATCCAAATTCAAATGCAAAATTCAAATTCAAATCATTTATTCAGTAAATAGGCTGCAATGGGCACTTTTACACCTCATTTTTTAAACTACCAGCGCTTTCGGAAAGACCATCATTGCCAAGAAGAATGCGCCGCAAGAAACTTGGCAGAAAGTCATTTTTTTTTAATAAAATAATTACAAATAAAATACTTAAAAACTACAGTATACAATAAAAGAAAAAAATACGAAATAATATCAATAATAATACAGGGATGTATGGGGTCCCTTAGTTACAAAACTTTACCGTGGGAATATCGGGATAAAAAGTAGCGTACTTATGTGTTATTCCAGACATAGGCTACCTACATCCAAATTTCATGCCTCTAAGCCTAGCGGTTGTTATTTCGACATTTTATTCCTAGGTATCACGTGGTAATATCGCGTCAAAAAGTCGTCTATGTGTTTTTCTAGACATCCAGCTTCCTACATACCAAATTTCATGACTCTAAGCTCAGCGGTTAATATTTCAAGATTTTATCCCTATCCCGATGGAATATCGGGGTAAAAAATAGATTATGTGTTATTCCAGAGGTCCAGCTACCTACATACCGAATTTCATGACTCTAAGCCCAGCGGTTATTATTTCAAGATTTTATCCCTATCCCGTGGGAATATCGGGATAAAAATTAGCCTGTGTGTTATTCCAGAAGTCCAGCTACCTACATACAAAAATTCATGGCTCTAAATCGAGTGGTTGTTATTTAGAGATTTTATCCCTAGGTATCCCGTGGGAATATCGAGTCAAAAAGTCCCTTACGTGTTATTCCAGACGTCTAGTTACCTACATACCAAATTTCATGACTAAGCCCAGTGGTTATTATTTCAAGATTTTATCCCTATCCCGGGGGAATATCGGGATAAAAAGTAGCCTATGTATTATTCCAGAGGTCCAGCTACCTACATACTAAATTTCATGGCTCTAAGCCCTGCGGTTGTTATTTCAAGATTTTATCCCTAGGTATCCCGTGGGAATATCGGGTCAAAAAGTCACCTATCTGTTATTCCAAACGTCCAACTACCTACATACCAAATTTCATGACTCTAAGCCCAGAGGTTGTTATTTCGAGATTTTATCCCTATCCCGTGGGAATACCGGGATAAAAGTATCCTATGTTTTAATCCAGGTTATAAACCAACTTTTCGCCAAATTTCATCCAAATCCGTCCAGCCGTTTCAGCGTGAAAGAGTAACAAACATACTCACTCACTCACTCACTCACTCACAAACTTTCGCATCTATCTATACATATAATATAATATAATAAAGCTGAAGAGGGTCGAAAGTCTGTACATGGAAGATATTCGAAAAAAAGTTGTCTGGGGATACTTAGAATCGATAACAGAACACGTTCCAACAGTTTTTAGAATTTTTGTCTGTTTGTCTGTTTATCTGTTTGTCGTTTATTTGACCGCGCATCACGTGAGAACGGCTGAACGGATTTTTATGCAAACTTTACTAATCTGACGAGAAAATCCCCGCCCAGGTTATAGGCTATAAAAATTCGACCCTTAGGGTATAAAAATTCAACCCTTAAAAGTGGAGGTAGCTACTACATTCGATTCGATTGAGTTAAATTTCCACCTTCAAGTTTTCAAATACGTGCTATGACTATCAAGTACCCTGATAAACTAACAGATGGCGCTGAAATTAATAACGTTGTGTGTGACTCGAGTAAGCCACTGAGGAAGGATTTTGCCAAATTAACTCTAAGTTTAAAAGAGGGAGTACGGATATCAACAAATTTAATTGAATAATTTAATTGATTTACTAATACGACTAAAATTAAACGACAATAAAGTAATTGCCCACACATTGCAATGCCATCTTTTGGAGAAGTGGGTAAACAGTAAATAATGGAGTAAACTAATAAAAAAGAGTTTACTTACATAGTACTTAGTTTTTTAGCATTAGAAAAAGGGTAAACAATCTTGACGAGTCTTTTTATTGAAAAACGTTTTAAAAAACAGTTGCTATTACTTTTATGATACCAAAAGCATGTAAATGATCATTATATCCTTGCTAATTGTTACTATTTGTTGTGACTTATTTGCAAAAGTTTTTTTCAATATAAAGACACATCAAGATCGCTTGCCTTCTTTCTAATGCTAAAAAAAAGAAGTATAAGTAATGGTAAAATCAACACACATATCAACACGCGTACGAGTATAAGTATCGCTATCGAGTACCCTGCTACACTAACAGATGGCGCCGATTAAGCCAAATTGACTAAGTTAAAAAAGAGGGTGTACGGATATCAAGAAATTTAACTGAATAGGTAATTGATACAACAAAAATGGGAGACTCAGTGCCGCTCTAGCCGGGCAGGCCGCTTCGCTTTCGGCTGAAACGGCAAGCCAGCGCGAGGCTGGGTTGAGATCCCAAAGACATGTACGCAATCTTTGAGATCACTCGATGTAGGAAAAAAGTAAGCAAAGAATAAAAATCTTATTTCTTGAGCAATTTAGATGTGAAACTTGGTGATCATGATCAGATTTTTCAGTTGATTGTTTAGCTGTAGTATGAAGGGATTTTTCGAAAATTCCAAGAAACGGCCAATGCGGGACATTAACTTCATTCCTATCGAGTATTGTGTAAATATAAAAATCTACGCAGACGAAGTCGCGGGAAAAAGCTAGTTTATAATATTAGTAGGACAAGAGTGACTTCTTTTAAATGTATTCGATGCCAATGCTGAGGGCATTACATAACAGTCATAGCTGTTATTATGTTATTATGTCATTAAAAATACCCAATCAAAGACCGTAATAAAACACGTTACATAATTTAGCAGCAAATTGTCATCATAACCCATTTCAGTAGTCGCCGATAGTTATCTCCACAAATTGATAGCGCTACGCCCAATGATATGAGATTTATAGACAGCATTATTTGGTATACATTATACATATCGTCCCTACTTTGAAAAATCTCGTATCTCAAATCAATACGTCAACAAATTTGAACCTTAAAACAATGTTCATTAAGTTCACTCGGAAAGATCATCGATTTTGAGATACCAGCTTTTTTCAAAGTAGTGACGATATAACGAGCAGTGCCAAATTATCAATTGTTTTATATTTATCTCTTTTATATGACTTGGAATTTAGATCTAGTAAAATACAGCTATATGCGCGTTTAAAAATATTTTTAGAAAATTGATGTTCAGCGAAGAAAAAATATGATTCGGTTAGAAATTGATTTTATAGCGATTTTTCGAAAAATCGATTGAGTATATCTTTATCTTTCTAAAACATTACTTGCGTGCTCGTTTGCCATCCAGTCGAATAAAAAAATCCATATTGAATTTTTATTTATTTAAATTTAATCATAAATTATTAAGAATTATGTAGGTAAGTACCTACATACATTAAGTCATTACAAATTATACCAATAAAATCAAATTAATTTAAACTAAATAATAACAAAATAAAACTATTATCCAATTACAAATCATATTAGATTTTTTTAATTGTATTGTTTATATCAATGGCTTACTAAAGAGTTAAAAGTATTTTTTACGTCTTTTTTTTTAATAACGCGTTTATCAGCAAACGATATTCTCTCACACAACAACTCATAAAAAAGCAAGCATTAAGCCAGGATCTGACATGTTTCCCATACAATAGAGTTGCCAAACTCCCATCATATGTGTTTACAGAGTGATCATAATCATACATTCAATAACCCATATTAACTCGTCGTTATCGTGGCAGGTCACATATCAGCCGTAAACCCGCAGTGCTAATCGCGCGTCGTGATGTCACATCGAGACTCGAATTATCAGTTCATCAGCATCATCATCAGCCCAGCCCATATGGGCCCATATAGTTTATATAAACTTCCCACTGCAGGCCACAGGTAGGGTTGCCATACGTCAGTTCATCCTGAAATGTCAGAATTTTTAACCCTTTGTCAAGATTAAGGCCGGACTTGGCAAGTGTCAGGATTTTTTGAAATGGCTACATTAAAGAAAAAAATGTATTATATTGTTTTCGTGATACACTTAGGTAACTATTACAAAGTTTACACAGTCGTAATGAATGAAATGATAAATATACCTACTCAGCAACTATTGATCAAAATGAATAATATTTCATTCAAAACCAATTAAAATAGGATAAAATAAAAAAAGAGAAATCAATATTATTAACCTTAAAACTTTAGTTACAATCCAAATCCAAATCATTTATTCAGTAAATACGCCGCAATGGGCACTTTTATACGCCATTTTTTAAACTACCGGCGCTTTCGGAAAGACCATCAATGCCAAGAAGAATGCGCTGCAAGAAACTTCAAACGCAATCTACGCCAAAGCTAGGTATGCCAAATCTCAACGAAATGTCTCTTAGTTAAACTTTGGCGATGTCCGGATTTTTTTCAGGACATTTCATTCCTCCATATGGACACTATAGACACCCTAGCCCTGTGGCCTGTAGCCTGTGTGTAGGGTCTGAGATGCCCAAGCCTTCTCATTCTACACCCTGCAGTGAGACTGAGAACATAGATGGACGAAGCTTGTTCATCGTTATCATCAGCCGGAACACGTCCACTGCGGAACAAAGGCCTCCCTCTTAGAACGCCACAATGAGCCTGGAACCTGGTTGCCCGCAATTCTCACGGTGTCGTCAGTTCACCTTGTGGGAGGCCTGCCAACGCTTAGTTTTCCGGTTCGCGGTCGCCATTCGAGAACTTTTCTCCCCAACGCTTATCTGTTCTTCGAGCGATGTGCCCCACCCCCGTCCCCCATTGCCACTTCAACTAGCGTATCTTAACAGCTATGTCGATGACTTTAGTTCTTCCAAGAATTTTCTTATTCCGAATTCTATCGCGTGAAGAAAGCTTGTTGCGGATCTAGAATTTGTATTATTGACGTAGCCTGTTGCTGATATCGATTTGATTAGATAATAATGACAATATGACGAAGCTTGTTGTGGATATCTCTAATGAATGTTCAACTGACGAAACGCGCTATGTTTATTAAGTTATTTACTTTCATCCTTGATTTTATTACTACGAAACCTTTCTTCATCCAGCTATATATATTGATGAGTGAAAATAACTGTTCATCGTATGGAGTTTTGTATGAAGAGTCCTATAAAAGTTATTTACTCACTGGACCAAATGGTGTCAGCATGCCAATGCCACGTCCTTTCATGTGCACGCTCGTAACATCCCATTTTAAATATCGATGAGTTTCTTCAACCGTTAAAAGATAAACAGTTGGAAATAGAACCGTAACAAACATCGTAAAAGAAGTTTAAAGTGGAAAAAGTGTGTTTATTCTGTGCTGTAAACAACAACAGAATTGCAGCGACAGTAAACAACTTGTAATGGTCTCCACATTGAGCTAAAGTTGCCCCTTTTTCCTTCAGCTCTATCTAGGATATAATCCTATCTATCTCATCTATTATGAACTAAATCATTACTGTGCTCACCCCCAACCTCAGAACCCGCGAAGCTTACGGTAGAGTTGGATGCGTCTAGCTAAGGACAGAGCGCAATGGAGCTATTTTTTTATTTTATTTAACAAACAGCAAAAACATAATACACATGAGTATTTAAATTTCGATAACACAAAAGCCAAAACAGTTTCCACTAATGAACTAGTATCATTATGGTTGCTCAGGAAAGATTTTAATAAATTTGTATAATATAAAAATTAAACTAAATTAAAAACTTAACTAAAATGGCTCAAGGGAAACATTTTATAGGTATCTAGATTAAGAATTAAAGCACCATGCAAAACTCTAAATTGGGAGGCCTATGTCCAGTACAAAACAATACAATACAATTACTCTTTAATTGTAGGTACACCAGAAATAGTAAGCGATTCAGAAAACAGGTACACACAGGCACTGGTACTGGACTGCTGTAGGATAATAAAGGCTGAAAGAGCTGCAAACGCAATTCAAATTTCGCATTTATAATATTAACAGCACTACGCGTTAGAATGTTTGTCTTATAATGTTTTAAACGTGATTTTCAGTCTACTCGTGACCATGACCACTGTAATGTTGCCGACGCGTCGAGGTAAATATTACTCGTGTGTATTTTGGCTATGAATGTTTGTCTTGATATTCGTAATCACAATAAGTTATTTCTTTCATTTTATTCATAGATACCAGATGCTTTATTATACTCGCAAAATATTGGTATTTTCATGAGTTGCGCTTGCAACATTTTTAAAGGGCTATTTTCCGACTAGATCAGAATACCTTAGCGAGGCAATATCCAGTTTAACAAGGTAAAAATAAATGCACTTCGTGCCGAGGAGGTGCTTATTTTTAATCCCAGGGAAAAAATACACGATGAAGAAAGTGTTACAAAGTTTGATGTATTTTGTTTATGAGCAAAACTCAGTTAAACATGACTACTGCGACACTTGTAAAACTGCTAGGTGCATATGTTTATGTGACACTTGGAGGTTTTATACAGTTCTTATCGAGACAACAATGTATCAAAATCAAACGGACAAGGTTACCAGCGTTAAATAATCAATAAATGCCATTGTTGCTGCACGGACCAAAAAGTAGAAGGTTGGTCGTAAAAACCTGTACGTAAATTTATCTTCTCTTTAAAAGCACCTATATAATTATCTAAATAAAAAAACAATCGCTAAATGTGTTGCAAACCGGAAATTTTGAGAATAGCTTGATCAACAACAAATGTAGCATTTATTTTTTTATTGAGATTCTAGGAAAATTAGAAAAATAGCCATGTGTTACGTTCCCAAATCGCACTGAGCCAGAGTGAGAACTACGGCCCGAGCTCTTTCATTCTGAGAGCAGGCCTGAGCTCTGCAGTGGAACATATACAAGCTGCAATAATGATAATGACGTTTTTGATAACTGATAAAAATCATTTACTGATAAAGAGCAGTTTTCTATTTATTTCGGGGTCTCGAATTGTCATCTATACTGCATATCCGTACCAAATTTCAAGTCGGTACTATTAACCATTGAGGAGTTTCCTCCTACGGAGACGATCCTGGCAGGATCACCAAGATGTCACTACCAGATTATTGTAGTGTCACCAAATTTACATAAGTATGCTAAATTTAAAGTCAATCGGATCGCTGGAAGTGTGTCAAATTTAGCTTCCAAGATTTGAACCAAACAAATAAATAAATAAACAGGGCAAGCTATAGAAAAGCTTGTAAAAACGCATATATACTCGAGCTTGAGGCCCTTTGCTCACAGCTTAACTTGCAACCGCATCAATCTTTTTTGTGTAATAGCAGACAAACAAGCCGACGGTTGACCTGATGTTAAGTGATTAGTTACTGTCGCCCATAGACATCCGCAGCACCATCAGGACTGCAGATGGGTTCTGCTGGCCTTGCAAGAAATGGTACACTCGCTTTTTGAAGGTAGCCATTTCGTATTGACTGAAAAACCTTGGCTGACAAACTGTTCCAATAATTGCATGAGCCAGGTAAAATGGAACGCTTGAACCGCAAGTGAATGATCGCCATCCATCAAGACTATGTCGATGGAAGCTAATTTTATATCGAAAATACAAACTGAAATATAAATGCACAGAAAAACCAGAAAAATAAGACCAGAGCTGGGAATGGACCCAGGTCCTCGGCATTCCGTGCCGTGTGCTATACCGCTACACCACCGCTGGACAACAATACAGACACGAATTTCTCCTATGCACCTCATATCTCAGCTTGTGTTGTTTCTTATTTAGCCACTTAAGCAGCGACACTAGCGACATCTATGCCGTAGCCCTCATCGAGAAACTTTTTGGCACTCCATCGGAACTAACCGCTCACCCGGACAAGAGATATCGTTATTAAGCAATCAAATTAAGATTGGGATTGGAGGTTTTACGGGATGACCGTAAAAGTAACAAAAAATTTGGAATTGAAATAAAAAATACAAAAAGATTAAAAAAAACAATCTTAAGCTAATTTTATGCCGAGTAGTGAGGTGATGGAATTTAGCAGCCGGGATCAGCTCGAACTAGGTACCTATATATTTAATTGTTACGGGGAATAACATACAAATAAAGATAAAATCCTTGATCGTAAAAAGATTTGGCAGTAAATTCGCACATTTTTAAATCTATATCAAGAGCATTCGAACTTTGAGTCCGATTTAAAATAGCCAGTTTTCAATGTCACTAATCGGTTAGTCATAAAACGTGACGAGAATTTCGTCATGAGATAAACAAATAGAACAGTCTAAGGTCATGAGTGACGTTTTTAGAGCAACGCATACATTTAGTCGGTGTTAATTTCTAAGCAAACATGTTATAATCGGTTATTTATTGAATGTTAATGCGTTTGCCGACGTCATTTATTTTTTTGTCAGGTAACATTTCATGTTGATATAAGAAACGTACGAGAATAAACAGTGTGAATAATGTTTTACCACTGTTCTTATAGTTATAACCAATACGCTTCGGACTTATACATACCTACACGACTTATATGGTGCGTGAAGAGGTTGAAATTCTACCGGTAATCCTAAACGGTGAATGTGTTGCTCTGAGGATGAATTCTGGGTGAGTTCCAAACGCATCAGTGTAGTGTAGTGCAACACAACCGTTCACCGTTTAGGATTACCGGATTTTTTTATAGTTCATTAATTATTTTGAACAATGGCTAATGCCGCGTATCAGACAACAGACAAAATTCTACAGGAAAGCTTTAAAATTAAATGTCTTTGTGTTTAGATATATATCAGCCGCGATATCTCAAATTTGCTACTACATACGCGGCATTAAACTGGACATTGTACTAGTTACGCAACCGGCAATTGCAGTTTCATCGACGACATCTGTCAAATTCAAAGTCAAAGTCAAAATATCTTTATTCAATTTAGGCTGGGTCATCGCTCATCCACCATTACCTCTCATATTTCGTTTTCTAGCATTTTTTTACCGTACAACGGCAAAAACTACTAGACACTGCAAAATTGTCCTCAAATGGACAGAGCCATATTTTTTAAAGAAACAACAACAATTTAGGCTGTAACAAGCATTTATGAATGTCAAAAAAAATCATCCACCGGTTCGAAAAAACCTCTGTTGAAAAGAATCCGGCAAGAAACTCAACGAGGTATATTTAATAACATTGTAATATAATAATCGTAATATAATTTAATAACCTGTAATAACCTAACCGTAAAAAAGCCGTGGTGGCCTAGTGGTTTCACCTATCGCCTCTCAAGCAGAGGGTCGTGGGTTCAAACCCCAGCTCGCACCTCTGAGTTTTTCGAAATTCATTAGAAATTTACCACGAGCTTTGCGGTGAAGGAAAACATCGTAAAGAAACCTGCACAAACCTGCGAAGCAATTCTCTTGTTCTGATAGGAGGCCTGTGCCCAGCAGTGGGACGCGTATATAGGCTGGGATGATGAACCTAACCAACAAAAAGTTGGAAAACCCCCAACTTTGTCACTTCAAAGTTCAATATCTCAAAACGGCTAAACCGATTTAGATTAAACATTTCTAAAAACCATCGCTAGAAAACCTGATTTCAAATAAAAAACCGCATTCAAATCGGTCTACCCGTTTAAGAGCTATACGGTGCCACAGACAGACAGACAGACACATAGCGGTCAAACTTATAACACCCCTCTTGTTGCGTCGGGGTCTTAATAAAAGTCGATAAACGAAACGTCACAATGACAGCTGAAAAGTGTCACGAAAATTTCGGTCTTTGATAATACTTCGGGCGGCCACCGTTCGCTTCGTTCTCGCTCTCTATCAACTGTATGATAAACACAATAAATATTTTTTGTCTGGCTATTTATCTTATCACCGAAACGTTTTTGTGTTGATACATTTAAAACCTTAAGTGCTTAGCGCTTACTGATACAGTATACTAGCTGTTTTTGATAAATATCAGAAGATCACGAGAGTTGTTGACAGCCCGTGAAACAAGACTAAGTGATGAGTGCGTTCATTGTGACCTTTTGTTCAATAGTGGACGTCATCTGACTGATGATGATGATCACAATAATGTACTGTAGGCTTTTTAATAATAATAATAAACGTCTATTGCAGACCAGGGTCCATAGATCGTTAGTAACATGTAATTTTTTTTTTTTTACTTAAACGGTACATTTCTGTTTATGTTCAAACTGTACCGCAGCAATTGAAGTTAAAACAATCCTATATATACAATTACCTGAGGCGAGACTGTCCGCTTTAGTAAATGCTTTATTTATTTTTATTAACCCCCGACACAAAAAGAGGGGTGTTATAAGTTTGACCGCTATGTGTGTCTGTCGGTCTGTCTGTGTGTTTGTTTGTGGCACCGTAGCTCTTAAACGGGTTGACCGATTTGAATGCGGTTTTCTTATTTAAAAGCAGGTTTTCTAGCGATAGTTCTTAGACATGTTTGATCATAATTGGTTTAGCCGTTTTTGAGATATTGAACTTTGAAGTGACAAAGTCGGGGGTTTCCCAACTTTTGTTGGTTAGGTTAGGTTATAATTTTTTTTTTTTTCTTTTTAACCCCCGATGCAAAAAGAGGGGTGTTATAAGTTTGACCGCTATGTGTGTCTGTGGGTCTGTCTGTGTGTCTGTCTGTGTGTCTGTCTGTGTGTCTGTGGCACCGTAGCTCTTAAACGGGTGGACCGATTTGAATGCAGTTTTTTATATTTGAAAGCAGGTTTTCTAGCGATGAATCTTAGACATGTTTTATCTTTTGAGTATTTCTGTTTTCTTCTTTATGGCATGTATCTTTAACTGTTTGCGTATCTTCTTCATAATAAACTGTCCTCTTAACTAGGTTAGCTAGAAGAGATCCCTTTTTAGGAATAAGCTCGCCTTTGCTCTCCTTTCTCTGTATTTGTATTTCTTTGTATTTTATTTTTATGTGCAATAAAGAGTACATACATACATACAATTTTCCCAAGTGCCCATAGGGCTGGCTGCATTTCCGCGCTGGACTGTAATCTCAATACGTTGGCGAGTAATGGACCAGCCCTATGGTCAATGAACTAAAAGAATATCTTTTCCCACCCACGCATAGCTAACACAAGCTTTGCTAAGCTTACTTTAGGACTAGGTCAATTGGTGTGAATTGTCCGTGATATTTATTTATTTATTTGTTTATTTAATATCGAGTTATAAAACATTATTTATTTCAATAATAACCATATCGCACATTTTTTCTAAAAAGTGTCCTATTGTGATCCCACCAGTTATGAGTTCCATTTGAGCATGACGGTAATGGACTTTTGGACAACAATATGATAAAAATATTAGTGCCACTTGTCCATGGGACAACTGGGACGTAATCATCCAGTAGTCCATGATGGGACAACTCAATGGGACTAGTGGATAGACGGAGTTTATGCAAGTACATCTGGTAGCATGGTGTACGGTTGTGTTGCTCTGAAGATGAGCTCTGGTTTAATTAGAATACGTCAGTGTAGTGTGGTAGTGTGGTGAATACGTCAGTGTAGTGTGGTAGTGTGGTGAATACGTCAGTGTAGTGTGGTAGTGTGGTGAATACGTCAGTGTAGTGTGGTAGTGTGGTGAATACGTCAGTGTAGTGTGGTAGTGTGGTGAATACGTCAGTGTAGTGTGGTAGTGTGGTGATAGATGGTTTTCTGTCATTTGTCATTTGCCGCGGGTGAGCAAAGAAATTCTTTTAATTCATTGTTTTTGTTCATATGGACCTCTGCAAAGTAACGCCTGATTCAATAAATCAGCCCGACGGCCATTGACAATCCTACTACATAATATTATAAATGTGGAAGTTTGTGTGTGTGTGTGTGTGTGTGTGTGTGTATGTTTGTTACTCCTTCACGCTAAAACGGCTGGATGAATTTGAATTAAATTTGGTATACCACCACCACCATCTTGCTCGCTAATCCTGCCGTGAAGCAGCAGTGCTTGCATTGTTGTGTTTCGGCGTGGAGAGTAAGACAGCCGGTGAAATTACTGGCACGTGAGGTATCCCATCTTAGGCCTCTAGGTTGGCAACGCGTCTGCAATACCCCTGGTGTTGCAGATGTTTATGGGCGGTGGTGATCTCTTACCATCAGGAGACCCACTTGCTCGTTTGCCATCCAGTCGTATAAAAAAAAAAAAAAAAAAACATGTACATAGCTGAAAATCTGGAATAACACATAGACTACTTTTTATCCTGATATTCCCACGGGATAAGGACAAAATCTTGAAAAACCAACCGCTTTGCTTAGAGTCTTGAAATTTTGGACAGTTGTTCTGATCACAACCTCAATGAAGTCCAACGGTATAATTTTTTGTAATTCCCAAGGGAATTTTGTAAAATCCGGAATTTTAATTGTACCAGATCGAATAGTTTACGCGTGCGAAGCCGCGGGTAAACTCCAGTTTCAAATATTTTGTTATTTGACCGTAAAGTTTGTGTGCGTCCGGGCTCCACGGACCCAAAGTTTCAACTAGGCTAACATTTTATGTAGTAAACATAGTCAAAATTCTAGAATTTCCAGGTAAAATCTCAGGTAAAGACTAGGTACTTCTTCGTAACACGTATATTATTTGATTAAATCTTCGCGAAGAATTTCAACTTTATGCACGTCTGTCACGTCTTAGATTTATGAACGTATTTTGTAAACATAAGCACTAAAGGTTGACCTTTCCAAAGTAACATACTGCTGACATCTTGAATACAAATCAGACGTAATGAAGACGCATTATCGAAGAGAACAACGGAATCCCAGGATTTATGGTACCTACTGAATGTGTGGCGAAAACAAAAGGGTGCTCTGATTATAAGGACAGTACAGACGGGCTGTATTCCAACTGCAATAACCGCAACTGCCGATTGCTCATACATTTTTATCGCAGTCAGCGTGCATTTGTGCCGACTGCAATGGAACTGCAATGATGTATTTTTTTTTTTTTTTTATACGACTGGATGGCAAACGAGCAAGTGGGTCTCCTGATGGTAAGAGATCACCACCGCCCATAAACATCTGCAAACCAGGGGAATTGCAGATGCGTTGCCAACCTAGAGGCCTAAGATGGGATACCTCAAGTGCCAGTAATTTCACCGGCTGTCTTACTCTCCACGCCGAAACACAACCGTGCAAGCACTGCTGCTTCACGGCAGGATTAGCGAGCAAGATGGTGGTAGCAATCCGGGCGGACCTTGCACAAGGACCTACCACCTAAACAAAGCACACTTTTCGTAAGCCCAAAAATTTATTCTATACAAATACCGCCCAGATTGTTGCTATAGGGCGGCACGCCCACAAGGCTGGCTGCGTTACCTCATTAATATCAATTTTAATACTGCCAATAATATTGCCAAGCCAATACAGTGATTCAATTCAATTAAACCTACGAATATTACAGTTAAATGCGAAAGTGTGTGAGGACGTGCGTGTGTGTGTTTGTTACTCTTTCTCGCCAAAACGGCTGGACGAATTTTAATGTAATTTTGTTAACAGATAGCTGTCTATCTGGAATAGTTCAAAGGCTAATTTTAGCCCGATGTCCGTGCGGGCTCCTTATAAAATACATTAATTTCAAGCCCTAAAATTAAAGATATGAAAAAATCCGCGAGTTTTTGTCAAGTTGTTGAAATTCATGATGTTGTTTTGGGAATTCTCGCGGGAAGGGTTTTTTTCTATTCAGTTGCTAGAGGCGTCATTTATTCCTATTCAATTTCTAGACGCGTGCGAAGCCGCGGAAACGGTCTAGTAGACCATAATAATAAAAGTTCTTCTATATTTTCGATCTTCATCTGAGAAATGTTCAACCCAATGCATGTGAAAATAATACCATGTGAATAATACTTTAACAACATGTTGTATCAGTATAGTACATTTTAGTTAGTCAGTACGCATTGCATGCCATACAAGGAACATATCGCTTTTTATCGCCTCTTCAAAAACTCATTTGCAAAAGGATGTAGCTACTCGTGTGCATGCATCAAAACGAATCGAGCGATAACTTTCGTAACGTTGGAAATTCATGCATTTTTAAACTTAGCTAGAAAAATCTTCGCTGTGAAAAGTTTTTTTTTTACTACAACTAAATAACACGTCGATCCCGAAATCTCAAACGTTTAGACACATGAAATCCGCAATATTACTTTTTTGACAATTCCCATGGGAATGGTCTTTCATTGTGATTGCATTCTCATGAGAATTTAGTAAAATCAGCTTAGTATAATTACAACCTTTTTACAATCCGGTAAAATATCATTTAATGAAAGTCTCACGGTAGTTTCATGTTAAACCTTTTTGTTTACACTTTAAATCATAAACACCCTGGCCACTTCTGAGACTGTGTGTATTTTGTATATTAGAATATTATTCTATTAGACTTTATATCTGCTAACTTTTTTTTATGTACTAGAGTTATCAATGTATTCAGGAAGGTAAATTTATTTATAAACAAACAAATAATATATACAATAATTAACTGAAATAAATAAAAAAAGAAATAAAACTAACTTGTTCTAATCCTAAAAATCTATATGTACATGTCTCTCTTTTACATTTCATTCTTGGCTACTTACCATGACCATTAAACATCAATTTTACCCCTGCAACTCTAGTTTCCTTCGAGTTTTTGTAATAACACAATTACGTAAAGGAGTGGGGTTGCATTCACGAATTTATTTTCAAATAAATACAATTAGTTTGGCACCATATTGAGTAATCCCTCTGTGGTAGGTAGGTACTATTATCACCTGCCACCCAAATTAATTAACCCTCTATTACAATCAATTAACCAACGACGCGAGCTCCCAGCCCAAACACATAATTGTAATCTACGACGATCAAATATTAATAAATTACCGGGTGTTAAGTGTATCTGATCAAATGTTTGACTGTCGCAATACCTCTCTAAGCCTACGTAGATTAAAAATGTAAATTACGCGATAAAATTCATGTCACATAATACTTCTGTTTTGTTACAGATTATGAATGCCGAAACACGAGCATCATTCAAATAAACGCAGAATCATGAGATGCTTCAAGTCAACAAATTCAACACATGCTCGCAGAAGTTGATTAAAGAATACTTACATTATGAAACTATCTTTAACAGTCCGAATAACAATTCTTTGCAAATCAAACAGAAATGATAGCAACAAACCTAAAAGGTTCATGATGCCAAGTTAGAAAGACTGCAAAATTATGCCGACCGAATGGACTACTGTAGATCCGTATAACAATGAAAGTTTTACGGGCAGCCTCCTTGAAGCTAACGTGTCGCGACCTCCTGACCCTATCGAAGACAAAGCCATCCAGGCCGTATTCTGCACCGCATACACTCTCATATTCGTCGTAGGAATCTTTGGCAACGCCCTAGTATGCTACGCCGTCATCAGAAACCGAGCCATGCAAACTGTCACTAATCTATTCATCACGAACCTCGCATTATCAGATATATTGCTATGCGTATTTGCCGTACCATTTACTCCTCTCTACACCTTCCTAGGCAGGTGGGTGTTCGGAGGACTGTTATGCCACATCATGCCTTATGCACAGGGGTGTAGCGTCTATATCTCTACGCTCACGCTCACCTCTATAGCGGTAGATAGATTCTTCGTGATTATCTATCCGTTTAAGCCACGAATGAAGATTAGCACATGCATAGGTTTGATAATATTTATCTGGGTATTCTCTTTAATAGTTACGTTCCCTTATGGCTTTTACATGGCGTTAGAAGATGTTTACTGCGTCGAGAAATGGCCCTCGGATCAAATACGCAAAGCCTTTGGGGCCGTCACTACCATCATGCAATTTGTGTTACCATTTATAGTAATGGCGTTTTGTTATACTTGCGTTAGTGTCAAATTGAATGATAGGTTAAAATCTCGGCCAGGGAGTAAGAATAGTAAAAAGGAAGACGCTGAAAGAGAAAGAAAACGAAGAACTAATAGAATGTTAATAGCAATGGTGGCTATTTTTGGCTTGTCATGGCTACCTCTGAACCTAATAAATATAAGCTGTGACTTTTACTCGCTGACTGAGGACTGGAGATATTACATGGTTCTGTTCTTCTTTGCGCATTTCATAGCTATGTCTTCCACTTGTTACAACCCCTTCCTTTATGCATGGTTGAATGATAACTTCCGTAAGGAGTTTAAGCAGATCCTTCCGTGCTTAGGAGTGCTAGTCAATAAGAAACCTAAGAGAAAATGCAACGCGTCAGAGAGAACTGACATGTTCCGCTCAGAAAAGACGTGCAATGGAAACGAAAACACGATACAAGAGTCATTACTGACCTCCACTGTTATAAAGCCATCAGTTAGACATAAGATGGAGTTCAACGATAATTTGAAAGTTTATGAAGACGAAGAGAACATTAGTCCGGATGAGAAACCCGAAGGCAACCCGAGTCCAAGCGAAGACTGCGTCAACATGTATATGTTTGTAGATAAGTCTGTAATCTCCTCGGATAAGGAACCGATTGTCTCGGCGTTGTAACTATACTGGTAAGTGTAAACAAAAATATTGCATTTTTAAACAATAAATATATTCGTATATAAGATTTCCTCCATTATGAAGCAGATTATTATTTGAAACTAAGTATAGCGACCCACCCCAACTTCGTACGAGTACAAATTAGAAATAACCTAACCATAAAAATTTCATTTTTAATACAAGCTTTTTTTGACGACTGTACTTTTTGTTGACTGTACTTGCATTGTCTCCCAAACTCCATTTGCATACCGAATTTCAAGTCGAGGGCATTTCTATCTACCGTTGTACCCTGAGTTTATCTCTCCGATTTCAACAAAATTTGGTCTCAGAACCCGTTTCGTATTTAAAAAATTCTAAGCGTACCTACATACATACGAGAACATACAGACAGACGTCAGAAAGTGATTTATTTTATACTTTGTAAAGAAGTAGTAGGATAAGTATCTGTTTAAGTTAGGCATACCAGCAGTTTTTTAACTTTTTGTCTGGGTTACGAGTATCATGGCAGAAAACCATGTCACTTATGGTGATACAAATACTTCAAAGAAGGTACTTAATCATGTTTTCAACTCAAGCGCTATTTTTATTGTAAACAAAACACTTTACGATTTATTCAGACTATCTGTTGCAAAATCATCGCACAACGCTCATACCTAGCTCATAAAAAGAAATATTTACAATAATCCAACCATATCTAACACGCATTTCTAAGTACTTAAGGGCAACATTTTTTCACAATGGCGGGTCCGCGCTGACAAATCTCGCGGATAACAATGAAGTCTTACGAGCACAATAATTCTATTTACGAGGGAGATATTTCGGTTTTATTTATTGCTTTCCAGAGGTCTTGCGTACTTATCATGTGAGGGTAAGAATAAGCGGAGATTGTTTCCAAACAACGGGTTTTATAGATCCTTACGCAAAATAGCAAGTTAGAGTTTTTGCCAATTGTGTCGGATAGGCGATAACAATGCCATAGGGCTTTGTACAAAGTAGGAAACTTATGATAGAGCAGTAATGGCAAAGGAATGGCACGCATACGAGTATTGGACGCTAAAAAACAAGTCGAGCACGTCACTAACTATTTAATGTACTATGTACCTAATTCATTGATAGTTTTATTTTCCTTCACGCAATTTATAATTCTTTAATGTTTGATGGCTCGTCATTCATAGTGAGATTAGAAACTGCTGTCAAATAAGAACGTTTTATTACAAGCTGTCTGTCTGTCTCTCTGTCTGTCTGTAATCAAATCTTGCAAGTTTTCCAGTAATCGGGTTGACTTGAAGTTTAGCATACCTACCAATGTAAATTGCGTGACAATACAATAATCTGGTAGTGACATTTTGGTAGTCCGGCCAGGATCGACTTCGCAGGAGGGAACTCTTCAACGGTTAATGGTTCGAAATTTAAAGTAACTTTACGTTTCGTGTGGATGTTAGAGTACCACAGGGTTCAAAATCTCGGCTATCTATTGACAAACGCAGGCGAAGCGCCCTGAAAAAAAAAAGATATTTTGTAATCGAGTTTTTCCTTTGATCAATTATACTTGTTAATTAGATATTTAGCAGAACAGTTGCGTAAATTGACTTGACCTTGCTTGAAGTTAATTAACTGAAGTCTTAACATAATTATTAAAGGATCAAAAGATGACATCCAAACTACTATTTATGTGCAGTGTCTTGGTCGCTCTACTTTCGAGTACCTAATAATAGAGAGCTCTTATTTCCATTTAAAAGACATTTAAACTTAAGACCTTGGAGTTTTAATATCTAAATAGAGTCGTTATCGAATTTTAATCGCTTGTTTTGATAAATTGCTCCTCTCGTGAGGTAACTAATGATAGTACTACGAAAATTGATTTATAATAAAATTTTCAAGAAATTGGCAAATCAGAATACCGAATATTATATTTAGATATATTGTTAACACAAACATAAGCAGCAGCAAAATGATCTGTTTATAGTAAAATTGTTGGCTTACAACATTTGCATTTACTTACATAACGTTTACATATAACTATGTTTAAGAATACCTTTCCCAAGTAAATTTATGTAACTAAGCAAACTTTTCATTTATTTCAGACTACACGAATACATAATTACATAAAATTTAATTAAAACACACAGAATAAATTAAATCATTAAGGAAATTAAATCAAAGTTAAAAATTACAATTAAAATCAGAATCAAAATTAAAGCTAAATAAAACGAAACTAAATACAATTTACTAAATACAATTTTGATCCCACGAATTGACTTAAATTCTTTTCCTACGCTAATTTTCCACCAAATTGAATTACGACTCATAAATGGCTATTTATGAAATATAATTAAGTGGCTTTTGCCCGTAACTTTGTCAGACAACAATCCAGTTAATCGCTATTCCGCGGGAATCATACAATTTTCTAGGGTAAAAACCTATCCTATGTTCAGCCCAGGGTCTCAAACTTTTGCCATATCAAATTTCATCTAAATCGCTTCAGCGGTTTAAGCGTAAAGAGGCAATAGACAGATAGACAGACTGACAGACTAGTTTCGCAATTTAGCAACCTTGAACCTGGCATTCCAATATTTTCTATAGCTAATTATCCCATTCCATTTAAACACTACGCAGAGCAGTCCATCACGGTAGTGTTTAAAAATAAACGGTGTTTGCATTATTTCTACAGTGTGTTTCTTGACACGATGAACACTGTGTGTGTGATGTTTCTTGACGCAAGTACGTGCACATAAAAACCTACCTAGATAGATCGATGTAGAAAAAAAGCATTGATTCCGAATATGTATAAAACTCGACATGCCCAATTTGGCGGTTTAGTAATAAATAGTAATAAATACTCGTACTGTCATTAGTTTTAAAAAACGCCCTCACGAACGGTAGCGCACTGTATAATTGTAAAAGCACGCAGTCTGCGCGTTCCATTCCCGTCTTTTATAGTCGTATTCTATTGCAATAGATTCGGATTTGATTGCTTCAATATATATCCATTGACTATGAAGACGATTGCTCTAATGGATATATATACGACTGGCCAATTTCAAATTTATTTGCTGCGTGCGGCTTTGCTATTGAAAGATGTACCGTAAGGTCGGGTTACTTTGGCCCAGTAGAGTAACTTTGGCCATTAAGATTAATAAGGTTCAGGTTTTATTACTGCATTGAAATTATGGTTCATTGTCATACGGTTGGTTTTAGCTAACCACCCAAGTTTTTTTTAAGCTCTTGTATATTATTATGTTGTTTTCATATGGGCCAAAGTTAGCTCTCTATCGGATGTAACGGTAACGGATAACGGATAACTCACGTCTTAAACCGAGTTTAGCTCGACATATTTCGGGCTATTTCGTAGCCCTTCTTCTCAGGAGCACGCGACACTCCCCCCCCCCATGATTTCCCCGCAATCGAAGTGAAAACTAGCGCGTATAACTGATTCGTAAAACTCATTTTACCCTCGACTTAACTATCAAGCCTCGCCTGCAGCTCGGGTGTATTTGTGCACTATTGTGCAATCTACTATTTATTCCAATATTCCCATGGGAACGGAGTGCACCGTATGCACGTAAAATCTCGAAATCTCGCTCACTGAGTCTACAGAGATGAAATTTTATTCGGTTGTCGGTCATAGATCGAAAATGAAAAGCACGATATAATTTTACGGATTCCCTTGAGAGTTTCATTAATTCAAGGAATTTCAATCCAACTCCCAGCAATTCTAAATCTTCAAAACAAATTAAATTTACATGGTTTTTACTCCTATTTAATAATAAATACATTTACAACAAAGAGTATAAACAAACAAACATTTAAATAGATCATTTCAACATGCGAGCAAAGCCGGGAGTAAAAACTAGTTAAAAATATAAACCAATAATTAAGTAAATTAGGCGGTCAAAAACCTTTTTGATTATGAAACTGAACTAAATAGTAAATACTAATATACTCGTAGAAGTAACTCTTAATTAAATGAGTAAAGGACGAACGATGACGTTTCATTTGACTCCATTTCTAAAGCTTCAGACTCCATTCGTTAAAATCGAATTGATTGTACGAATGGAAGTAATGAAGACACAATGGGTGATGTCTGATGTAATATCGTAAAATGGGCCGACGGTTCGGAACACTGATTTAGATGATATTAATTAAGAAAGATCATCGCTCTCTTGCGTTCGTACGTATTCTGGGGATCAGAATAATTATGATGAAATATAACGTTACGCATTTTTTCTAATTGATGGTCAAAGAAGCATTCATTTAACTTTTTTGTAGGTACCTTAAACTATAAAAACTTATGCACAAAAAATAAAAAACAAATTATTACAAAAGCAAATAAAAATAAAAATAACTTATTCTAAGACTAAACACCTATATTTACAAATATCATACAGATCGCTACTGTTGGGCAGGATGCCCATAATGTGCTCATGTATGGTATGCTAAGGGCCAGTACAGATGGGCTGCACTCCAACTGCAACGTAACCGCAACTGCCGACTACTCATACATTTTTATCGCAGTCAGCGTGCAGTTTTGCCCACTTGCTCGTTTGCCTTCCAGTCGTATAAAAAAAAAAAAAAGTTTTGCCGACTGTAATGGAACTGCAATGACAAATGTATGGGCATTTGGCGGTTGCGGTTACGTTGCAGATGGAATGCAATCCGTCTGTACTGGCCGTGGCCCTTAGCATACCATACATGAGCATATTATGGCCCTTTGGTGACCTGTGAAACGGACAAGCTTAACAAATCAATTTGTTAAAAATTGCTTATTTGCCATATGTGTATGTATGTTCCATGTATAGGCTGCGAGATTGAAGTGAATGATTACACACACCGCTACAGGAAGAACTGATGGCATAAAAGGAGAATAAATGAAATGAATGAGTGAATGTCAAAATCCCACTGTCATTACATGATATGTTCTTGTGTGCTTGATCTTAATTCTGGTGGCACTACCTATATCTCCAAAATGTATACAAGGTGTCTGAAGTCCTTTCAAAATATTTCAGCAGGTAGATTGGCTCGTTTAGTTGAACAGCCCTGTAGATGTTTTGAGAAACTTTTTAATTGCGAACTTAAAAGTAATTACTTTGCACACACGCGACGTCCTATGCAACAAATGTGTGTTTATGCAACTCCTACACTTCCACACTGTAGGAGCACACACAAATCACACAAACCCAACTATCACCACCACCATACTACCTGACGTGTTCTGAACTCAATTAAAGTTCATCCATAAAGCAACCAAACCATGATATCAGATGTTAGACTAACGAATCAAAACGATCGTTTAAATTTGACACTGTACATTTCCAAGTACCACTTTGTTATAGGATAACTACTTATAGAAACTGTTTTTTGTTTCAGGTACTGCTGTTTCTTTCGAGATTAAATGTGTAGTGTTGAACTTAGGTTATTGTTTTGGACAAAATAATATAACAATGAACACTGAGAGAACTATGAAATCTGTTTATTTTCTTATGAATATATTTATTTAATGTAAATTCCAAGTGTTGTAAATTACAAAATATGTTTCATAACTAATGAACTATCAAGTTTCCTAGGACACACAGTGTGTACCGGCAAACAGGCTTTTTTTAAGGGAGGTTAAAGTAACGTATTTCTGTAACATAAGCATGACATTAATTTAATTAATAAACTAAAAGTCAGACCATTCACTTTTTAACAAAATTATAATTGCCAGCGATGTAAAGCAAAGTATAATAACAATTAATTGTCAAAGTATCTGTCGGCTGTCATTTACACTTACTCATTTTGCTTTGCTGTACATTGCTGGCAATTATAATTTTGTTAGAAAGTTAACAAAGTCTGAATTTTGGTTTATTCATTAAATTAATGTCGTGGTTAAATTACAGAAATACGTTACTTTGACCTCCCTTAAAAAAAACTTTTCTGCCGGTAACACACTGCAGACATAATGCATTTTTTTTACAAAACAACGGATACAAATGTAAGATTTTTTATCTATGATGTTTAATTACTAAAATGGTAAAATTAAAAAAAAAACTTGATGTAGCCAGGTGCAGGTAGTCCAGGTGAATGTAGTTTTGTTTACTTTCTCAAATATTTAAAATATGTAAATAGCTTTATTGGAATTAAACTGCGATGTTGCTTTGTATAGGTAAAAGTGTTTATTAATAGTAGATATGTACATAAAAGAATATTTAATTGTGTGTGTAAATAAACCGATTCTTGTGATAAAAAAGTGTTTACATCAAACAACTTCTTAAAAGGAGTTTTGAGCCCTTTGATAGAAATACTTTTTAAGCATTTTTGTAAATTAATTTAAGTTATTTGTGTTAGGATGTTTAGATTTAAAAAAAAACTGCCTAGATTAAGGATATTTTTTTAAATATAATGTGTATTACACAACGTTAGGCCTTGTACTAAGTGTCAATGAATGAAGAATAATGTGCAATTCGCTGTCAATATGTCAATAAACTATACCAAAAGGAGTGGCGTAATTATTTATAAACTACTCTAAATTATGTGTAATCCATTGTTCATTGAAACACTGCTCAAAATATGAATACCATTACAATCGATTAAAAGAAAATAAAAGTCCTAGACTAACTGACGACTCATCTACACCTTTTTTATCGACAAAATATGTGTTTATAGACCAATTTATACTCGACAGCATTGTGAATTACATTAATTGTTGAGAAAAGTCTAATTTTGTTTAAATGAAATAAATAAATATCATGGGATACTTGACACCAATTGACCTAGTCGCAAAGTAAGCTTAGCAAAGCTTGTGTCATGGGTACTAAGCAACGGATAAATCTAATTATATAGATATAGATACATACTTAAATACATATTAAACACCCAAGACCCGAGAAAAAATATTGAACCCGGGACCTCAAGCTTCGTAGTCAGGTTCTCTAACTACTAGGTCATCTGGTCGTCGAATGTGCTGGGACTAGTGCACAGTCTAATAAGCATCGAGGGAATGTTTTTAAGTTTTTGCGCATGAGCATAAAAATCAACCGTTCTAGCCACCGCAAACAAGACCGCGGCAGCCCCATCAGCATCCTAAAGCCGTTATTATATTGTACTCGAAGGATGCTGGCCCTATCGCTGTGTGTAGCTCACCCAGAGACTGCACGTGTAGAAGACTTGACTAGGCTTTAAATAGCCAGCCGACATAGCCAAGCGAATTAGCTCGTTGAAGTGGCAATGGGCAGGCCATATAGCACGGAGAACAGATGGCTGTTGAGGCCGAAAAGTTCTCGAATAGAGACCGCGGATCAGCAAGCGCAGCGTAGGACGTCTGCCAACGAGACGGATGACCTGGTTAAGGCCGCGGGTTGAAGGTGGCTGCAGGCCGCTGCCAACCGAAGCGACTGGAGGTCTATGGGGAAGGCCTATGTCCAACAGTGGACGTCCTACAGCCGAGATGATGATGATGATGATGATAACCTTGACTTGCTTACTACAACATGCAAACCGCCTATTTAAGTTACGAGTAAGGGCCGAGGGCGAGATCCATGGAAAACAAACGAATTTCCTCATAAATCAAAAGCACACATTTCGCAATTAGATAACTTTCTAACCCTTTATCATAAGCGATTATTAAACCCATTTAAATTTAAATGACCTGTCAGCATATTACTATATCATTTAATTTAGGGAAGGGTTTAATCTGATTTCTAGAAATCTGAATGTAAGAGTCATCATTATCATCAGCCGAAAGACGTCCGCTGCCGAACAAATGCCTCCGAGCCCTTAGAACGCCATTATGAATGACAACTCGCCACTTGCATCCACCGGTTGCCCGCAACTTTCACGATATCATCAGTCCGTCTAGTGGGAGGTCTGCGAACGCTTCGTGTTCGGTTTGTGGTCGTCACTCGATGATTTTTCTCCCATAATGGTTATCAGATAAAGTATGGTCTTCTCTCACTCTCTTCTCAATATATGTGTGTCCACTGCTGGGCATGCCTCTTCCATGGATTTCCATAGACCTAGATGCCAAGTAAAAAAATTTCAAGGTTGACTACATGAGACCATGATATTTTTAAATTGACGGGTATTTTGCCATAACTTTAATAATTTGGCAAGTACTTCTAAGCCCATGGGCTCCAGACGCGAAGTAACTCGTAAAAGAGATCTCTTCGTGCCTGGTAAAAACGACTGGCGGCCAGAAGTAAAGCAGCTATTTATGACAATGTTTGAGCCTGGCTATTCACCGCGGAAATGCTGTCTGTCTCCTGGGAACTATACCATCGACTGACATTTTGAAAGATAAGTACCTATTTTTTTTATTTTGAAGTTCATACTTAAGTTACTTAATTATATCACCTAAAGTATCCCACTTCCTACCAATATTATAAAGGCGAAAGTTTGTAAATCAGTTAGTTTTTTTGTGTGTTTGTTTGTTACCTATTCACGTCTAAACCGCTGAATCGATTTAAATCAAATTCAATACACAGATAGTTTGGGTTCCGGGAAAGGATAGAGGATATTTTTTATCCCGGAAAATTGCATAGTTCCCGCGAAATAGCGATAAACGATTTCGACGCGGACGGAGTCACAGGTACGGGTAACAGATAGTTATACCAATAAACTCTATTCACCAAAAATTATTGGACGAGCGTAATAAATAAAGTTACGTAGTGTAGGGCGTCCTGAGGCACGGTGGACGGATGACCTTAAGAGGATCGCTGGCGGCGGATGGATGCGAGGGGCTGAAAACAGAGTGTTGTGGCGCGCCATGGAAGAGGCCTATGTCCAGCAGTGGTCTGATGATGATGACGATGATGAATAAATAAAGTAAATACATCGCCGAAAAATTATCCCAGAACAAATCCAAGTTGCCAAAGCCAAGTAACCACAACGCAAAAGTGTCAAAACTTTTAATGCGCCGAGCTTTCTGGCGGTACTAGGGAAAGCTCTTACAGGCATTATTGAGAGGGAAATGTTTTGTTCGAACTAGTTCTGGAGAGCTGCATGCCTGAAGGAGACCGGCGTGGAGGTGAGACAAAAACACAGTTATCCTCATCTTCATCCTAGCCATTATGCTCTCAGAATGAGAGGGCTTGAGCCGTAGGTACTTCCTACGCAAACTCAGTGCGGATCAAGAACTTCACACAAAGTATTAAATCACTCCGCAATTTTCCTCATGATGTTTTTCATCACTGAAAAGCTGGTGGTAAATTTCAAAGTACTTTTGCACATGAATTTCGAGATAATAGTAATAACAATAATGCTTTTAACAGATCACGAAAATTCGATCATCGTCTACATACGTTTTCTCAGATTTATTTTAAAATGTTTTTTTTTCCCGCCGAAATACTAAATTTCATCGTCACTATCATTATGGCTATGTCGTGTGTCTCACTTTAATTACACTTGCTTCCACCTAAAACACTAGAAGTCATTTCTCCTTTGAGACACTAATTAATTTTATCTTTAGAGGTTTCAAAGAGTCTTAATTATCGCGGTTCAAAGCCGCCCAAAGAATGTGATATTGACGTACCGGAGACTGACAGACCCAAAACAGAATGATACTTTCACTATGGATAATTGCTTGAGATGGTATACAAATATTTTGCTCTAGGTCTTACAATACTTGGGTATTTCCATTTAGTGTGATACCTAGAAGCAAAAGAAAAAGTAGTAGGTACATTTTGTATAAGAAAAAAAATGCTTCTACTTTTTTATAGTCACTCGCTACTTCCAGGAAATTTAGGCAGCTCGCACACTGGACGGCCACGACCATGACTAAGTGCGCGACGTTCATAATTATGGTTTATTTAGTTAATCTGGCCATTGCGGAATAAGAATATTTTTTTTAAATCTTCAATTTCAAAAAAAATATACATTTTTTCTGCGTCACAAATGGTCATGTTTCTTAAAAAAAAAGCATAAACTATCAGCACATAAGTAGTCCTTTCTGCGCCGGCATAATTTGGTAGGTATCTACATAATCGTACAGTGCTATATACCCTATAACTTATTAGGATTAGACATCGACGCTTGAAAAAATTACAAATATATATAGGTACCTACCTAAGTTCCCAATCAGCACTGGGCCCGAGTGGGAACTACGGCCCAAGCCCTCTCATTCTGAGAGGAGGCCTGTACCCCAGCAGTGGGACGTCTGTAGGCCGGGATGATGATACCTAACTAGATACGAAAACCGCAAAAGGAAACTTAAATTGACAAGGTATACTACAGTGCACATTTCATTTAAAGGAAAAAAAAGGTCGTAAAAGGTCTTTGGGGGAGAAAGTCCCTCGTGGGTCTAAGTGGACTGACCACATCGCAGATTCCCAGGCAACCGATGGATGCAAATGGCGCGTTGTGGTTCATTGTGTTCAAGGGGGAGGTTTTCGTTCAGCTTTCGACGGCTTTTAACTGATGATGATTGTGTAGTGCGAGCTGCGCCACACTCACACTCTCCTTATATGTATGCTATACGGGATGTGGCCTGTAATATGAGCAAATAATTAAAACATAGATCATACCAACTCATCAAACTGAACAACATTAGTTCAGCGACTATTAAAAATAATTAGTTTTTTTTTTTTATTTTTATTATACTAAGTTTATTCGAAGAAACAATGTAAATCAAAATGCTTGATGTTCGTAGCGTGACAAGCGACGTCAGTTGTATTCAGGATGGCGTACATTGATAGCAGCATTTAATTTGTATGAAAAAAGAAAAATTCAAACTATATTTTTTAAAGTAGCTGTATTCATGTTGTTCAGTTTGACGAGGACGATCTATGTTTTAATTTTTTGCTCGTATTAGGCCACACCCAGTATAACAGTTTTGAGCTTACTAGTAAAGTTAGTATTTACTCATCATTTGGCAGTATTAATTGTCTTCCAACGCCCCACATTACACAGAGCCTACTACGAAGTTTCAAAATCGAAGTTCGTATCGTACCATCCCTCTCGCTCTCGTATTAAATAGTATTTATAAGTGTCAGAGGGACCGAACGACACGGACTTCGATTTTCGAATTTCGTAGTAGCACAGCAGATAAAAACGGTAAAACAGTGACGAATCCATTTTACAGTATAAAATAAGTACACAAAACTTTATCTTCAGTCCCAAGGCATAACTGCCTTGCTGGACAGACTGTCTCGACCTTTTTGCCGAAAAAAAGTGCTAGGTAGGTATGTTTTGGAGATATTGTCGCTCAGCTGTCACACTGGACAGAGCTAAAGTTAAAAAAGTCCAGGGACATCGCAAGTTATCTTTAAAAGTTTGACGGACGAGATTAATTGACAGATAAGATAAAACATAACAAAGGTAGATAGAAGCGAGATACATGAAAAACTTCTTAAAGACAAAAGATGAATGAAACCTCTGGGAATGTTTTTCGTGGTAAGTACTGGAAAGGTTTCCGGGATGGTTTAAGTTGTTATAGTTGTAGAATATTACTATAGTTGTACATAACGTTAGTTGCCTGACAGTACCGTACAGTGCTACGAGTTTCACCTCTATACGAGGCATCATCGGGGCCGGCATGACTACTTGAACGGTCATCTTATTTTTAAAATTGACTACTATTTTGGACGACCAGATGGCCTAGTGGTTAGAGAACCTGACTACGAAGCTTGAGGTCCCGGGTTCGATTTCCGTGTCGGGGCAGATATTTGTATGAAAAATACGAATGTTTGTTCACGGGTCTTGGGTGTTTAATATGTATTTAAGTATGTATCTATCTATATAATTATATTTATCCGTTGCTACCCATAACACAAACTTAAGCTTACTTTGGGACTAAGTTAATTGGTGTGAATTGTCCCGTGATATTTATTCATTATGTATTTATTTATTACTGAATTAAATAAAAGACGATTAGTAAATCTACTATGACTGCTTTTAACATCCACTTGACAGTGGGACGATAGCATGGTATCCAAAAACAAAATGCTTCAACCCAACCCTTGATTTTGTGAACGAATCTTATATTATCATCATCATCATCATCATCATCCCAGCCTATATACGTCCCACTGCTGGGCACAGGCATCCTCTCAGAACAAGAGGGCTTGGGCCATAGTTCCCACGCGGGCCCAGTGCGGATTGGGAACTTCACACGCACCATTGAATTGCTTCGCAGGTTCGTGCAGGTTTCCTCACGATGTTTTTCCTTCACCGCAAAGCTCGTGGTAAATTTCAAATGTGATTCCGCACATGAATTTTAAAAAACTCAGAGGTGCGAGCCGGGGTTTGAACCCACGACCCTTTGCTTGAGAGGCGATAGGTGAAACCACTAGGCCACCACGGCTAATTATAAGCTATTATTATATCGCTGCTTATCAATTAAAACGGCCCAACTCAAAATCGAACTTTTTTCAGTAGAGCGAATTAAAAATAAAACAAATTTAATTTTGGAATATCTTGTATTAAAATGAACTTAAAAACATTATTTTATGTGCTATTAAGTCCCTTGGTTAAGGTGCGTCGTCTTCCATACAAACTTTGGTACATCAATATTTCTTCCACAGACGTTATTTCGACGCGATTTTTTGAGGATAGTTAGTTATGGGCATATTGTTGTCGCAAATCACAAAATGGAGAGGATCTATAATACCTAAATTTCAGTATGATGCAGTAAATTTTGATCCATTTTACTGTGGTGTGAGTAGCTAATGTCAATATAATCTGTTGTAAAAAGGTATTGACTATTTCGGGCGGTCACGTGACCACCTAGTTTGGCTCAGTGGTACCAATTCTTAGAAGTATGTAGTAAGAGAAGGAGTTCGAAACTCGATGACGCATAATGATTCTTTTTCTTTTTTTTTTTTACTTTTTTATGTTTATTTACAAAGAATAAGTAATAGCATTTCGATAAAGTGCAATTAACCATGAAATTCAGTATTTTTAAGTCAGGGCAAACCAAAGAAAGTAATGTTTTTTCTTGAGGTCATCAATCTACTCTTTTTATCAAATAGCTGGCAAACTAGCATGCGGGTCACCTAATGGTAAGTGATCACCGCCGCCCTTGGTCACCTACAGCATTATTAGGACTGCGGGTGCGTTGCCGGCCTAAAAGGGAGGAGGGGGGGGCTAAATTGGGCGGTATGGGGGCAGGATAAAAGGGGGAGGGGAGTTGGGCAAAGGTACTATTTCACGCCGGTATTCAGATGGAGGTTGGTACTACTCCGGTCAAGCCGGCCCATTTGTACTGCAGTCAGCAAGTGGTTACAGTAAGGCTCTACCACATGAAAACTTGCTTGAACAACTAGATGCCTTCAAGAATGTTCTATGATGATGATGATGAATTCCTGTAGTCCCTCAGCAGGGACATAGGGCTCGCAGTAGGGACTTCCATGCGTCACGGTCCTGTGCTGTGGCTTCTAGGTCTCGCCAATGGTACCCAATTAGGGAGATCTCCTTCTCAACCGACCGTCTCCAGGTGATTCGGGGTCGGCCTGGCCTCCTACTACCAGCAGCTTGCCACTCCAGCGCTTGCTTGGCGAGATGAGCATCGGGTCTCCGCAACACGCGCCACTTCCTCAATAGGATCTCCTTATCATTGGCTTCTGGCTCGTCAACTCCCACAGTCCAGTGTTTGTAATGGTTCGTGGCCAATAAACTCCTAATATGCGACGCAAACACTTGTTCACAAAAACCTGGAGTTTACTGGTGATTGCTTTCTTGACGAGCCAGGTCTCACACCCGTACAGGAGAACCGATTTGACATTTGAGTTGAAAACTCTGATTTTTGTGCGCCGTGTTATTACGTGGGACGTCCAGACCGGTTTGAGTTGTGCATATGCGGCACGAGCCCTGTTTATGCGCGCTTCGACATCTGCATCGGTTCCACCATTTGGGTCAACAACACAAGAATGTTCTATACTTATTATTAATTAATAAAAAGCTTGTAAAATAATGGCGTATCGCAACAAAAGCGTAGTGTAATTTGTTTGTTACAATTTCACTTAGCGGGTCAAAATTTGAATGGTTTGGCTGTATGTAAGTAAAAACCGGGTGTTAGGATAAAATACCTAGCCTAGCGTTATTTACTTTCATTGGCAGTCCTGAACTTAGATAAACTTTCATAGTTCTCGGGCAAAATATCACACGTGTTGTAAAATGTAACTAAATATTTTGCATACATTTTGCGTAGACGCTAGCGCCATGCCGCGGTCATATAAGTAATATATTTTTTGGAATTCCTTGGTACCCTATCACAAAAAAACCGGCCAAATGCGAGTCATTTGGTGTATGGGAGCCCCCTTTAAATAATTATTTTATTCTGTTTTTAGTATTTGTAATACATAATCTGTGAAAATTTCAAGTGTCTGACTATTACGACTCAAGAGATAGAGCCCTGTAACAGTCGGAACCCTGCACTGCTTTCGTGAGGAAATCTGCACAAACCTGCGAAGCAATTCAATGGTGCGTGTTTTTTTTTTATACGACTGGATGGCAAACGAGCAAGTGGGTCTCCTGATGGTAAGAGATCACCACCGCCCATAAACATCTGCAAACCAGGGGAATTGCAGATGCGTTGCCAACCTAGAGGCCTAAGATGGGATACCTCAAGTGCCAGTAATTTCACCGCTGTCTTACTCTCCACGCCGAAACACAACAGTGCAAGCACTGCTGCTTCACGGCAGGATTAGCGAGCAAGATGGTGGTAGCAATCCGGGCGGACCTTGCACAAGGTCCTACCACCTGCAAAAGCGTGTGAAGTGAAATTCCCAATCCGCACTGGGCCCGCGTGGGAACTATGGCCCAAGCCCTCTTGTTCTGAGAGGAGGCTGGGATGGAACAGACCGACGGACAGACAGACAGACAGCGGACTCTCACTAATAGGGTTCCGTTGGCACGTTCCCTAAAAAAATTGTACTAAAAAAGAAAAAAAATCGCTAAAAAAGACACTAACAACGAAAGCATTAGGTTATATCGGTTGTAATATTAGTCTAGCAATCATAACAAAATAGGCTGAATGAAAGAGGTTTGAAAGAAACTTAGAATGAAGTACTGGCTGGTTAGATAATTAAAAATATAATGTCATGGAAATGTCATCCAGACTATCACCACTAGTCACATTTATTTGTATGTCAGTAATTTTTAAATTTATTGTCGTCTTCAGTTCAATAATTTTAATGTAGAAGAACCGCGCTGTCTCATATTTCGTTTCCTAGATTTTTTTACCGTACAACGGTAAAACCTACAACACAATGGCAAAATTGACCTCCAATGGACAGAGCCACAGTTTTCCAAAAAACAAACAAGTTTATTGTCTGGAGGAAGGAAATATCTAAAGCCGGGTCCGCTGCGACGTGTTTTTGTGTTTTTCTAACACCTAACATGTTTTTCTAACATAATAGGGGCGTGGTCTAAATGTTTTTGTTAGCAAAAACACTCAAACATGTTTGCCGCGACGGATGGAAAACATCCCCGCGTTCGCCTGCGGAGGGGGGTGCAGCGTTATTTTGTGTTTGCCCTCATACTGTGTCGGTCTCGGTTGTCCTGTCAAAGTGTCAACTGTCATCTTTGAATTAATTTTAATTGATTTGATTGTTGACACGAAATCTATTCCTGTTTTGACTTCTTTGGATCAGATCCATCACCGCCAACACAGATAAGACGTCCTCTTCGTCGGTATTCATGATAAATTTTGTGCGTGAACAATGTTTGGAACAACAAAAACGTTTTTTAATTAATGTTGCAACGGACGGGCACTTTTACTAACATGTTTGGCTAACATGTTAGACAAACAATGTTTTGTAAAGATTTTCGTCGCAGCGGACCCGGCTTAAGGCGCTAAAAGGACTACAATATAATCCTTACAGCATAGGATATGCTGTGAAATCTGACACAGGTATAGTCGCAACACATTTTTAATACTATAAAATTGAGTGTTTTTTTACTAAAAGTGTACCTACGCTTTGTAAGATTTTTATAATACCGGTAAACCATGATCATAGCAATTAATATTATAGGTATAGGATTTTCGGATGAAGTGTGTATTTTTTTATAACAAGCTTTTTACAAGCTTTTATTTAGTTTCACCTGTCCCGTTGTCTGTCTATCTGTCTGTCTGTCTGTAGTCAAATCTTGCAAGTATAATTTGACCAACTTCCAGTAGTCAGATTGACTTGAAATTTGGAATGATTATGTAATTTGCGTGACAATACAATAATCTGGTAGTGACATCCTGGTAGTCCGGCTAGCATCGTCTCCGCAGGTCGGAACTCTTCAACAGTTAATGGCATCGACTTGAAATTTAGTACCTATAAAATATATAATCCTAATAATAAATAAATTTGAAAGTTTGTAAGTGAGTGAGTTTGTGAGTGAGTGAGTTTGTGAGTGAGTATGTTTGTTACTTCTTCACGCTGAAACGGCTACGCAGATTTGGATGAAATTTGGTAAAAAAATAGTTTATAACCTGGATAAAAACAACTTGGATATTGAATACTTTTTATCCTGATATTCCCACGGGATAGGAATAAAATCTCGAATTAATAACCGCTAGGCTTAGAGACATGAAATTTGGTATGTACATAGCTGGACATTTGGAATAACACATAGGCTCCTTTTATCCTGATATTCTTACGGGATAGGGATAAAATCTCGAAATAACAACCGCTAGGCTTAGAGTCATGAAATTTGGTATGTAGGTAGTTGAACGTCTGGAATAAAACATAGGTGACTTTTTGACCCGATATTCCCACGGGATACCTAGGGATAAAATCTTGAAATAACAACCGCTGGGCTTTGAGCCATGAAATTTAGTATGTAGGTAGCTGGACCTCTGGAATAAAACATAGGCTACTTTTTATTCCGATACTAGCTTTTACCCGCGGCTTCGCACGCGTAAATTAATCGGTGTGGTAGCTGCAATTGAAATTTTCGGTATTTTACAAAATTCCCCTGGAAATTTCCAATATTTATATCGTGGTCTTCATTGAGGTTGTGCTGTGAATAACTGTACAAAATTCAAGACTCTAAACCCAGTGCTGAAGTATCAAAAATTTTCCCTATCCAAATTCAAATGCAAAATTCAAATTCAAATCATTTACTCAGTAAATAGGCCGCAATGGGCACTTTTACACGTCATTTTTTATACTACCAGCGCTTTCGGAAAGACCATCATTGCCAAGAAGAATGCGTCGCAAGAAACTTGGCAGAAAGTCATTTTTTCTAAATAAAATAATTACAAATAAAATACTTAAAAACTTCAGTATACAATTAAAGAAAAAAATACGAAATAATAATAATAATAATACAGGGATGTATGGGATCCCTTAGTTACAAAACTATACCGTGGAAATATCGGGATAAAAAGTAGCGTACTTATGTGTTATTCCAGACATACGGCTACCTACATCCAAATTTCATGCCTCTAAGCCTAGCGGTTGTTATTTCGACATTTTATTCCTAGGTATCCCGTGGTAATATCGGGTCAAAAAGTCGTCTATGTGTTATTCCAGAGGTCCAGCTACCTACATACCAAATTTCATGGCTCTAAGCCCAGTGGTTGTTATTTCGAGATTTTATCCCTAGGTATCCCGTGGGAATATCGGATCAAAAAGTCGCTTATGTGTTATTCCAGACGTTTAGCTACCTACATACCAAATTTCATGACTCTAAGCCCAGCTGTTAGTATTTCAATATTTTATTCCTATCCCGTGGGAATATCGGGATAAAAATAGCCTATGTGTTATTTCAGAGGTCCAGCTACCTACATACCAAAATTCATGGCTCTAAACCCAGTGGTTGTTATTTCGAGATTTTATCCCTAGGTATCCCGTGGGAATATCGAGTCAAAAAGTCCCTTACGTGTTATTCCAGACGTGCAGTTACCTACATACTAAATTTCATGACTCTAAGCCCAGCGGTTATTATTTCAAGATTTTATCCCTATCCCGTGGGAATACCGGGATAAAAAGTCCCTTACGTGTTATTCCAGACGTCCAGCTACCTACAAACCAAATTTCATGACTCTAAGCCCAGCGGTTATTATTTCAAGATTTATCCCTATCCCGGGGGAATATCGGGATAAAAAGTAGCCTTTGTGTTATTTCAGTGGTCCAGCTACCTACATACTAAATTTCATGGCTCTTAGCCCTGCGGTTGTTATTTCAAGATTTTATCCCTAGGTATCCCGTGGGAATATCGGGTCAAAAAGTCTTCTATCTGTTATTCCAGACGTGCAGTTACCTACATACTAAATTTCATGACTCTAAGCCAGCGGTTATTATTTCAAGATTTATCCCTATCCCGTGGTAATATCGGGATAAAAATTAGCCTTTGTGTTATTCCAGAGGTCCAGCTACCTACATACCAAATTTCATGGCTCTAAACCCAGTGGTTGTTATTTCGAGATTTTATCCCTAAGTATCCCGTGGGAATATCGAGTCAAAAAGTCCCTTACGTGTTATTTCAGACGTCCAGCTACCTACAAACCAAATTTCATGACTCTAAGCCCAGCGGTTATTATTTCAAGATTTTATCCCTATCCCGGGGAAATTCGGGATAAAAAGTAGCCTATGTGTTATTCCAGTGGTCCAGCTACCTACATACTAAATTTCATGGCTCTTAGCCCTGCGGTTGTTATTTCAAGATTTTATCCCTAGGTATCCCGTGGAATATCGGGTCAAAAAGTCTTCTATCTGTTATTCCAGACGTGCAGTTACCTACATACTAAATTTCATGACTCTAAGCCCAGCGGTTATTATTTCAAGATTTTATCCCTATCCCGTGGGAATATCGGGATAAAAATTAGCCTTTGTGTTATTCCAGAGGTCCAGCTACCTACATACCAAATTTCATGGCTCTAAACCCAGTGGTTGTTATTTCGAGATTTTATCCCTAAGTATCCCGTGGGATATCGAGTCAAAAAGTCCCTTACGTGTTATTTCAGACGTCCAGCTACCTACAAACCAAATTTCATGACTCTAAGCCCAGCGGTTATTATTTCAAGATTTTATCCCTATCCCGGGGGAATATCGGGATAAAAAGTAGCCTATGTGTTATTCCAGTGGTCCAGCTACCTACATACTAAATTTCATGGCTCTTAGCCCTTGCGGTTGTTATTTCAAGATTTTATCCCTAGGTATCCCGTGGGAATTATCGGGTCAAAAAGTCTCACTATTCTGTTATTCCAGACGTCCAA
>NC_133479.1:16728333-16752005 GCF_025370935.1 Choristoneura fumiferana | reverse complement strand
CCATACATCGTGTATTATTGTTATTATTATTTGTATTTTTTCTTTAATTGTATACTTACGTAGTTTTTAAGTATTTTATTTGTACTTATTTTATTTTGAAAAATGACTTTCTGCCAAGCTTCTTGCGGCGCATTCTTCTTGGCAATGGTGGTCTTTCCGAAAGTGCTGGTATTTAAAAATTACGTGTAAGTGCTCATTGCGGCCTATTTACGGAATAAATGATATGAATTTGAATTTGGATAGGGAAATTTTTTGAAATTTTAGCACTGGGTTTGAGTCTTGAATTTTGTACAGTTATTCACAAACAACTCAAATGAAGACCACGATATAAATTTTGGAAATTTCCAGGGGAATTTTGGAAATCCCGAAAATTTCAATTGCAACTACCAGACGAATAGTTTACGCGTGCGAAGCCGCGGGTAAATAGTATACAATAATCTGGTAATGAAATTATATTGGCCGGTCACAGTTGCTCCGCATGATGTAACTCTTCAACATTTAGTGGTATCGACTTGAAACGTGATACGGAGACGTACCTAGTTTGGATGACAATGTAAGTAGGTTCAGTCAACGAAACAAAATGTGCAGTCAGCAAACAAAATACAGAAACTTATTATATTTTTTATACCTATTGGTATTGATTCAGCCAGTAGCTAGTTATAGGTGGTGCGCTGTCTGTCATCGAATCACACACACACACACATTCAGTCAGTATTTTTCATTTATTCTTTCGCAAGCTTTATTTAACTTGCAATGTATGTATGTATAATATGTGTATGTATGTGCGGTTCAAACCTTGCAAGTTGAATTTGACCCACTTTCAGTAGGATAGACTTGAAAGTCGGCATACTTACTTAGTAAATTAATCTTGTGACAGTACAATTATTTGGTAGTGTCACCCGAGTGGTCCAGCCACCAGCCTGACGTCTCGATCGTCAGGACGGAACTCCTCAACGGTAAATGGCATCGACTTGAAATTTGGTACAAAAATGTACTAATTTTGATGTCAATGCAAGTACAGTCAACAAAAACTTCAGTCAGCAAAATCTTTTATTAAAAAGTACAATACAATAAATGATGATGATAACGATGATAATGATGATGATCATGATGATGTGATAATGATGATGATGACGACAACTACAACGATGATGATGATGATGAGATGAAGATGGTCACGACGATGATGATTTTCTTTTATTCGAATGGATGGCAAACGAGCAAGTGGGTCTCTTGATGGTAAGACTCAGTAAGAGATCACCACCGCTCATAAACATCTGCAACACCAGGGGTATTGCAGATGATGGTGATGATGTGATGTTTATGATGATGTGATGTTTATGATGACGATGATGATGATGATGAGTCGCGGGCAACAGCTTGTTATTTGATAAGAGCGTTTTATACCTGCATAACAACAAAGCCGAAAGAAATTTAGCAGTCTGTTATGTCTATGTTTTGCGTAGGTACCTACCTATATGTATCACAACAACGCTGCTTGATTGATTTCAAGGAAAAGGGACGCAATTTGACATGTAAATGACACGAATTCACAGGGACTCTTCAACGTGATTGTGATTGTGACAAAGTGTATAATTTGAGTTCAGATAGAGATAACTAGTGTATGTAAACCGACTTAGTAGTCATTTCTAATTTAAAAAACTAATTTTCAGGAATTAGACTAATTTTTACTAAAAATCAACTAATTGGACTCCAGTGGATCACTGAGAAGGTAAGACCTGCTTTACTTCTTTTTGCCACACATAAGTAATTTCACATTATCATCACAATACAAGTAATAGGCAGTAGATCGACTATATATACTAGCCACAGATACTAGCGCTCGAATTTTTCATGTGATTAAATTCAACAACAAGTCGTTTCGAACTTGCCGCAATAGACGCATTTTTTTTGTATGACCAACTTATAATTTAACTAATAAATAAATAATCATAAATTAACATATGTTTTATCCCTACCCCTAAAACTAAACACATACAATAAAAATATACACACGTCTGTTTCACTTTTGTAGACGCCAACCATAGCGCTCCGCCCAGCTGTAGTATAAATTTCAAGAATTTATTTATTTTTATTTTTTATTCGACTGGATGGCAAAGGAGCAAGTGGGTCTCCTGATGGTAAGAATACGGCTAAGTCAAAATACTTCCTATTGCTTGTATTGTGTTATCATCATTCCAACCTATAATCCACTGTTAGCACAGGCTTTCACTTCGAGTAGTATACTGGGGCTGATAGTTTCTGTTGTTATATTTGGTGGAAAGAGCTGGAAGAGTATTAAATAAATGATTTGTAAGATATGAGTTAGCAAAAAGATGTTCATTGACAAAGATGTTTATTTCGAGTAACAATACATAAAGAAAAATATAACTATATAAACAGTCTGCACAACAGACGTTAGGTACTTACTATCTACAAAGTTACAACGGAGGATTAGTGCAGATTGGGAACAGCAATTGAATATTTAAAAAAAAAACTAGAGATGCGAGACTGGATTCGAAACCATGATCCTTCTTGAATGGCCATTTAGTAGGTCGAACAACTCTGTTACCACGTACCTTTTTACCCTAACTGAAGCGAAGGTTATGTTTTGAATCTGTGTGTATATATTTTAAGTATGTACGTATGTTCCTATGTTCGCTCGTAACTACTAAACGGTTTATTCAATTGTGACAAGTGATACGTTATTAGATTTGTCTTATTAGTGTGAGGGTCACTTATTGGGTAAATAAAATTCTTATGAAGTCAAAGTTAATTTTGTTGAGTTTTAATAATCTGATCTAATGTTGATGCACCACCTGCTGTAAACTACGTAGTCCTAATATTATTGTATTTGGCTCTCTATTGCCTAATATAAACTGGAGACTCCAGCACTGCGGTGTGGAATGTCAATTTTGGATCTATATTGGATAACAACTTATGTCATAATGATCTTTTGCCATAATAACGTTTGCCATAATGTAAATATAGTTTTTTCCTAATATTGAATATCCTAATGCTTATTTGCACTAATTTCGTAAGTACTAATTATCATAGTATCGATGGCAGCAAAGTAGATACGGACATCTACATTTTTTCAAAAATGCTTTTTTTACAAAAAATAACTTATTTCAACCATATCTATAAGTCTGTTAAAAAAATATTTCAAATTTCAAAATAATGAAGAAAATTTGGCACGTAAAAGAAAACATCTACACTAGCTTTTGAAAAAACATCGCAGTAGAAACGGACATTTGAATTTATCCGCTTTTACTTCGGAGCTTTGACAGGATGCTTGTGACGTCAATAAAGTCACATGCCACTTGTCCGTTTATACGTCATACTTTTTGCATATGTCTCAATCTACAAATTTATTATTTCTAATTTCTATGAGAAAATTATTTGTTTTTTCTTAAAATATTTAAACAAATAGATATATTACTTAACATTGGTTTCATACACTTGTTTGTTTTTTTATTTAGACAGCAAATGAATTAAAATTCTTAACGTAAGTAAGTACTTAAGTTTCTATTGCTTGCAGCTTACCGCTTTTTGGAAACGACACGCCTGAACAGATTTTGACTGATGATGACGAGCAATCTGTTTTTTTCCTAATAGGTATAGAAGTAGTAGAATATCGATTATACTATTCATCATCAGCCAATAGCAGTCCGGACATAGGCCTCCCCATAGACCGCCATTGCGCCCTGTCTTCGGCTAGACACATCCAGCTTTTACCACCAGCCTTTCGCAGATCGTCCCTCTACCTGAACGGAGGGCGTCTTGGACTACGTTTGCCGAGACGCGGTCTCCACTCAATATCTTCAGCGGTTGTCGGTGCTTCAACAGATATGACCCAGCCCACTGCCACTTCAAGTTGTTAATTCTATGAACTGTGTCGATGACCTTAGTTCTGTGTCGGATAGTCTAGTTGCGGATTTTATCCTTCAGAAAACTCCGAGCATAGCTCGTTCCATAGCTGGCAGAGCCGCGTTTCAGCTCCGTATGTCATGACGGGTAGGACGCACTGGTTAAAAACTTTCGTTTTCAGACATTACGGTATAATTGACGAAAAAACTCGACATAATTTTCCGAATGCTGCCCAGCCCAGCTGAATCCTTCTTTTGGCCTCCTTCTCAAAGTTGTGTTCTACCTAAGACTACTGTTACATTATGCTCGTTACTAGCATGCTAATAAGCATGCTAGTACCTGCTGTACCTGTATGACACAGAAAAAGCATGTTTAATAGTAGCAAGCCGTGGTGGCCGAGTGGTTTGACCTATGGCCTCTCAAGCAGAGTATAGTGGGTTCAAACCCCGGCTCGCACCTCTGAGTTTTTCGGAATTCATGTGCGAAATTACATTTGAAATTTACCACGAGCTTTACGGTGAAGGAAAACATCGTGAGGAAACCTGCACAAACCTGCGAAGCTATTCAATGGTGTGTGTGAAGTTCCCAATCCGAACTGGGCCCGCGTGGGAACTACAGCCCAAGCCCTCTCATTCTGTGAGTAGGCCTGTGCCCAGCAGTGGGACGTATATAGGCTGGGATTATTAGTATTATAATAGTAGCACGTCCCTATGCACATATGCTAGTAAGTAGCATTTGCTGAATAGTAGCATGCTTTCGTGCTAGTAACTAGCATGTGTTGGTACCTTAACTGCAAAATCAGGCCGAGGTATGTGTACTCCGAAACAACATCAAGAAGATTTCCACTAACGATGACGGGCCTCTGATCCATGTGGCCATTGATGACAATTTTGGTATTATCCACATTCATTATAGCATTATATTGTTTATACTATTATAGTACATACTGTTTTATTTTTACAGTTTATATTGTTTTGTTTTGGGATATATTTTGTACGTAATTTTATTACTTGTACCTACTGTTGATTTATTTAATTTATTAGTGTAAAACTATAAAAAATAACTTAGTTTTTGAGTACGTAAAACATATATGAGTAAACAAAAATAAAACAATTTTTTTTATTTATTTAACACATATTTTGGGGGTTTTTAACGAAATAAATTAATTTATATGATAGACAGCGATGAGGTTGAGTGGTAGATAACTCATTTAATAATATGAATAAAATGATTAATGCAAAGTAAATAAAGACATCTACAAAATTTTATCAAAAAAGGGTGAATACTCGTTGCATGTTGTTTAGATTATCTCTAAACACTCCTCTAAGTTTTACCGGAGATTCTTACCTTAGCTTATTCGTTTTTTATAACGGAAAAGGCGTTTGTTTCATTACAACGCATAAACGGATATCAGGCAGATGTCTTCCTCTACGTTTAAGCTCTTTCAACAATTTTTCATTAAAATAATGTTACAGAAATAAAATCTGTTGAACAAGAACATTATTTTAATGCATCATAGAAAATTTCATGGTAATCAGTCCATTAATCTCAAAGTAGTCATTATTTTTTACTAAATACGCTCTCCTGTAAAATAGCTATTTTGTAGATATCTTCTTTTACTTTGCTGCCATCGATATGTCCTAATAGTCACATGTCCTAATATTGGTTGAAATAATCATTTTTGTAATAAACTGGTTTGGAAACTTCACACACCGTTGAATCATCCCACTTCCCACTAATATAATAAATGCGAAAGTTTGTAAGGCTGTTTGTTTGTTTGTTATCCCATCACTTCAAAACCGCTGAACCAATTTAGATAAAATTCGGTACATAGATAGTTTGGAGTCCCGGGAAATTGCATATAATAGTAGTAAATAATAATACACTAAAAAAGGGCCACTTTTTATGAATAATTAAAAAAAACTTTTCTGACTGCTGTTCGTTTTTGTAGGGGTCGCAGTTCTAACCTAAGTTAACTTTTCTGGCTGCGGTTCATTCTGTAGGAGTCGCAGTTCTAACCTAACCTAACTTACTTTTCTGGTACCGGTTCGTCACTGTTGGGAACTCGGTTCTAACCTAATCTACTTTTCTGGCTCGCAAGTCGCTGTTTGCCTACAAGAGCTCTGTTATGGCATTTAATATTATGGATTTTAATATTATTACTCGTAAGTTTTTATGTCTTACTATATTAGTACAAAACATATTAGGGATGTAGAGTATTAGGACATTTAATATTATGGCTTATGATTTTTAGGGCATAAGATCATTATGGCAAAAGTATGATATAATGTCAAAAGTGTTTATGGCAAAAGTGTTATGGCATTTGAGTTTAGGACAAACGATATTATGGATTACGAAGGAGACCCGTCTATTATATATCCAGTCGAGTAAGCTACCCGTCAGTCTGTCAGTCATACAGTAGGTAACTTACTTTTATTAATAATTTATAAACCTCAACCAGTTTAGTGAAATTACAAAATCAGATAAAAGGTCAACTCGATTTAGTGATTCGGTACCCAAAACCCTATTACTAAGACTTCGTTGGCCGTCCGTCCGTCCGTCCGGCTGTCACCAGGCTGTATCTCAAGAACCGTGATAGTTAGACAGTTGAAATATTCAAAGATTATGTGGCCTCTATAACAACAAATACTAAACACACAATAAAATAAATATTTAATCGTGATTTTTTTTGCCTTTTTTTGCTAATGTCTAATGAATATTGTACAGATGGTGCGGGGAACCCTTTGTGCGCGAATCAAACTCGCCGTCGGTCGGTTTCATTTCACTACATTTGTTTAGCAATTGGATAAAATCCCTGTTACGCGTCAGTGACAACGAAACGAGCTCGCAAAGTCAACTCTATGATCTCTCTCTCTCTCTCTCTCTCTCTCTCTATGATAAAAGTCTCAATAAAAAAAAAACTCCAAGCGAAGGTCGAGGCCGGGCTGCCGCCTCACTCGCCGCCCTTGCCCTTCAACCTGACCACACCTGACCCAACAGAGTCGCATCCGCTCCACATACATCGATCTCGCTCGCTTCGCTCGCTCGATCCGCGGCAGTGAAGGTGTTTTTTTGGCGGAGTGTGTAGGTTTTTGATCAAATGACTGTTTTTTTCTTGACCGGTTTATTAAGAATTATCTCCTAAATGTATGGATTATTTAAGATAAACTTAAAATTATAAATGTGTTTTATTTTGTTCCTTCGTTTGTCTTTCCTTTTACTGTTTTTGCTCACTAAATATATTTAACTTTTCAGATTCATAATGGACTTCAAATTATTTTCTGAGGCAATTACGTAATACATAACAAAGTACAAAGCTAATAGTATTAGCGATTTTGTATTGAAATTCACTAATACTCTTAGCTTGTCCTTTACCTATTATGCAATTGGGCCATGTCATGGAGCCGAAGATTCACAGTTACTCTTGCTACATAAGTACTAAATACCTTTACAGATTGATTCAAACCACCGTTCTTATTTCAAATAATGACAATCATCGAAAACAGTACCATATTGTCAAATAATATATACGTCTCTTTCAGTTTGGGCGTGACGTCAGATGTGTCAATTGTTCGTTGCCCATATTATGATTTGATTATTTATGACTTTCAATGTTTTTTGATTTTACAAGGTCTTGCGGATTAAATTGAGGAATATATAGGTTGTCACAAAAATATCCGTATAACCACTAAAGACAACATGTAGGTATCAAATCGTGAATATAATTATTTTTTTTCTTTTTAAGAAATCTATTAAATTGTTATAAGTAAAATAAATGATACAACTTTTACCAAGAATAGACTTACGACTGATTATGATGAAGCATACCTAGACACTTGGTAAAAACTATAATCTATAAAATGTCTGCACTATGAAGATATTATACACCGTGTTATTTTTGATTGTTAACTTTGAGGGGCACTGTAGTCAAACGAAGTTAATTTCTCCAAGACACTAGTAGCCTAACTCTTACTGTGTAAAAGATAGTTAAAAATTAAGTTAATTAATTATTAGCTGTAAAACCCAGGATTTTGACGATCGAGCGACGGCATCCACACTGCGGCAGACAATAGACATTATTTTTCAAAGACTTAATTTCTTTAGGCCCTAAAGTTTAGGGGATTGCAGTTTTTCTCACTCACTTCTCAATCTTAATTAGGTATATGATATAGGAATTATAAATGACAAAAGTAGAACAGCCATCTCAACTACTTTGTTTTTTTTTACTGCTGCTAAGAACTACGCTAAGTATACAGATCTATTTTGGATGCTGCCTCTACTTTATGTGAGGTAGGTAAGGGTAATTGTGAGACGTTGTAAAATAGTCTCCCTATTATTAAAAATGTTATAATTATCTTTGTTTTATTCTTTCATGCTCAAAATATCGTTTACGTGATTTGCATACTTCTATTTCGTGATATATTCGCACTGACGCCACAACACATAGCGGAGCTGTCTAAACATTTAAAAATATCGGAACACGCATTTACGTAATGCACAATAAATATATAATCATGTTCAGATATTTTCAGCACCTAGACAGCTTTCACGCTTATGGTGGTGACTGTACAGTAAGTACTACATAATATATTTTTTGTACTATAGGTGAACTGAAATATTTACTTTGCTCATCCGCGACCTTTATAATAATATCTTATATCTTTTACTATTTCTAACATCTATGGTGAACGTTTGTGTTGCTCTAAAGATGAGATCTGGTCGAATTCGAAACGCATCAGTGTAGTGTGGTGGTGGTGATAGATGTGTTTGTATGATTTGTGCGTATTCCGACAGTGTGCAGGTGGAGGAACTGTATGAACACACATTTCATGCATAAACGTAGCTATTATAAAGTCACGGGTGAGCGAAGCAATTGATTCAGTTCATTGATATTATGAACCTCCGCAAAGTATAGGATTGCCGTTGGGCCGAATATTAAAATAATAACGTTAGCTTTCAATATGAGTTTATTTAGAAGAGTGACGTACACATGGATGACAAGCAATCAATGCAGAAGAAGAATAAAAATACAAAGTAAAACCTTCTTCTTAACATTCCCTCCCATCTTCATAGGACGCCTACATGCCCAGTGGTTCCATCAATACAAGCAGTCTAGGCTTATAGAGCGGCTTAGTCATCATGTCCGCGACGTTTTGCTCTGAGGACACTTTCTTTGCTATTAAATTATTTGTGTCTTGCATCAAACATTCTCGCAGGAAGAAGTGCCTCCTCTGAACATGCATGTGTTTAGTCTGGTGGTGCCTTTCTATAGGGTTCTTGCTGAGTTTCAACGCAGACTCACTATCAATCAGCAATTCTACGGTTTGAACATTCATAGCCACGTCCTCTATGATACGTTTTAGCCACAGTAGTTCGCGTGTGGCTTCACTTGCAGCAACAATCTCCGCTTCGCTTGATGAAAGTGCTACTGTTCTTTGGCGCAGGCTCCGCCAGGAGATAGCTCCACTCGAAAACAGGCAAACCATCCCTGATGTTGAGCGGCCTGTGGTTGGATCACCTCCAAGATCGGCATCTGTGTACATAGTAATAGGCTTATTGTTACCTTTGTATGTGATGCCGTACTCCTTTGTGCCTTGGATGTATCTCAATATTCGTTTGACCCGTATAATATCTCCATCAGTTGGATTTTGTAGGGTTCTCGATACTACTCCAACTGCGTAAGCAATATCCGGTCTTGTGCCCACCATAAGATATGACAAAGCGCCTACTGCTTCACGATATGGGAACTTTTCTTTGTTCTCAGACGTCGTGACTTTTTGCATATTTTTTACAATCGGGGTTGGCACGGGCTTGCAGTTCGTCATGCTAAAACGTTGTAGAATTTTATCTGCATATGCCTTCTGGTCAATTTTAATAGAACCATCGTCATGTGTCTTGATTTCAACACCTAGAAAATATGACGCCGGCTTAGTGGTAATCTTAAATCTCTTTCCGAGTTCATCATATAGATCTTCCACTCCCTTCTCATCAGATGCAGCCACTAATCCATCATCAACGTACAGAGCTATTATGACTTTTCTCCCCCCGCCTTCTGTTCTGGTGAACAAGCATGGATCTGCAGAACTTTGCTTAAAGCCAATTTTCATAATATGCTCGGTAATGCAAGCATTCCAGCATCTCGGCGCTTGTTTTAATCCGTACAAGCTTTTCTTTAGTTTGCACACCATTTTCGAGTCAATATTAGTCAGCCCTTCTGGCGGCTTCATATATATCTCCTCGTTTAAGATGCCATATAGAAATGCAGTCGACACATCAAATTGTCCTAACTTCATCTTCTCCTTTGCAGCTACACTCAATAGTGCTCTAATAGTGCTTGTCTTAGCAACTGGACTGAAGGTTTCGTAATAGTCGAGTCCTTGCTTTTGAGTAAATCCTTTAATGACTAGTCGGGCTTTGTATCTTTCGATAGCACCGTCGGGTTTGGTTTTTACCTTATAGATCCATTTACATGGTATGGCTTTCCTATTCTGAGGTAATGGTACCATTTCCCACGTGTCATTCTCTTTAAGGGAATTTAGTTCTTGACCCATAGCTTCAACCCATCTTTCTTTGTCAGGATGAAGCATTGCTTCTTTAAATGTCTTAGGCTCCACCTTTGCTTGCTCCATACTGTCAACAACATTCATCACGTAATCATTGAACTTCGAGGGAAGTTTGATGGTGTTTCTCTGTCTCAGAGTTCTTATGCCTTCCGCTTCTACTTCTTGAGCAGATAGATAACCATCACTTTCTAACTCGCTATCAACTTCTCTTTGTGAGTCAATTGATTTGTTGAAAATATTTTCGTGATCAGAGCTATCTTCATTTTCATTGCCTTCACCTGTTTCTTCATCTGATAGGTCTTTTGTGGATGTCGACGGTACTGGGTCTTCTAATAAGGGCTGTAAGAAAAATTCATTAGTAGGTGCTAGTGTCTTCTCTTGAAAAGAAACGTCTCTTGACCTTATTAATGTGTTATTTTCTTTACACCAAATTCTGTATCCATCGTCGTTATCGTAACCAATCAAAATCCCTTTCACTGCTTTCTTGTCCATTTTCTTTCGGTTACATTTTGGAATGTGGGAGTAACAGGTGCTTCCGATGATTCGTAAGTGCTTGATATTGGGTTTTTTACTAAACCAAAGCTCGAATGGCGACTTCTCTTGCTGTGTTGGACCAGTACGGTTTAATATGTAAGCAGCTGTATTGACAAGCTCAGCCCACAAGCCTTGTGGCAGCGTGTCTTCTTGTCCATACATCATGGTTCTGGCACACTCTACCAGCGTTCTGTTTTCGCGCTCACAACAACCATTCTGTTCCGGCGTGTAAGGCATTGTGAGTCTTTGCCTTATTCCGTACTTCTTCAATATCACTCTCACTTTTTCATTATCAAACTCGCCTCCATTGTCACTTAGAATCTCTTTTACAATATGTCCAGTCGTTTTAGTTTCTGCCAACATTTGCTCAAGTTTCTCGTGTACTTCTCCCTTTTCCTTCATAAAATAGACTTGGCGAAATTTAGTGAAGTCGTCTTTAAACAGTACGAAGTATCTGTACTTTAAAAATGAAAATCTGAATGGCCCACATACGTCGGTATGTATTAGCTCTCCTGGACAAGTTGCGCGCTCCCTTGTACCAAATTTGAGTCGATGGGCTTTTCCAAACACGCACCCTTCGCATAACTCGGAATCTAATTTTAGCTTTATGCCCAGCTCCTTCTCTATTACCTTCTTAACATGAATTTTGTTCTGGTGTCCCAAACGTTCGTGATATAATTGCATCATGTTGGAGTCATCTATTAACACATTGGTTTCATGGGGCCGTTTAACGTTCTTCGCTAATAACTTGTACAAGCCTCCATGCGGATCCCTTTTTCCAATTAGTAGATCTCGACCTCCTTCAAATTTAATTACGCACTCTTCTGTTCGAGACTCAAACACGGTGTTCGGTAATCTATCTTGAGCTGACAGAACTGAATATAGATTTTTCTTAATGGAAGGTACGAACCATACGTCATTTAGAGTTATCAGCTCCTTTGTTCCTCGTACATCAGCCTCAATCTCAAGGCTTCCCTTACCAATCGCATGGACTGCTGAGCCGTTGGCAGTTGTCACAGTATGAGCACCAGTGAAGTACTCGAAGGTCTTAAACAGGTCGCTTCTATTGGTCACATGGCTAGTTGCACCATTATCCACGTACCAGTTATCGCTATCCTTGTCTGCTGTGCTACTGTCAAGCGCCATCAAGTTCATGTTAACGTTGGACGTACTTTGACTTGAAGTAGTTTTCGGTTTTGGTGGTCTCCCATCTGCTTTCCATTTGGAGCAAGTTTTGACTCTATGTCCAAGCTGTCCACAGTAGTTACATTTCATCTTGCAATCTCTGTCCTTTCTTTTCTCTTTCGACCTCATGACTTGCAGTGCTTCAATCTTCATGTCACTTTCATTAACATTTTTCAAAGCTCTCTCATGAGTACATAACTGAGTCGTGAGATTTTCAATATTTCTTTCCTTCTGGTTCATCAAAAGCCAGCTAGATTTGAAACTGAAATACTGCTCAGGAAGTGTATCAAGTATTTTACATATTAATAAAATCTCTGGTAGATCATTTCCTTCTATTTCGGTGTTTAAATCGTACCATAGGTTTTTGAGAGCCGAAATATGAGTGGCCATATCATGCTCCTCGCTTTTTTGGTAGCGGAAGAACCTCATACAGAGATCGTAGCTCCTGTCTTCTTTTGCTCCATCGTAAAGCCTGTGAAGCTCTATCCACATCTCACTTGAAGTTTCGCATCGCATCACTTTTTGCAATGTCTCCTCTGTCATGTTTGTCGTTAGAATTAACAAGGCTTGACTGTCAAATTTTTGAAATTTTTCTATGTCGGATTCATATTTAGCTAACTCGTCGGCTTTTGCCGACTTGCCGGGAATACTTGGCCGTAATTTTCCTTCAATCGCTTCTAGCGTACCTGGAGTACCTTTCAATAATAGTCTTATTTTGTACCTCCATGTCTGCCAGTTAGCAGGACCGTCGAGCCGACCGATCTCGAACTTCACGCCTTGCATGATCGAGAGCTCTATTTTTCCTTACTATTGCGATGAATTTGGAATATTATTTAACGCTCTGCTACCATATTAAAATAATAACGTTAGCTTTCAATATGAGTTTATTTAGAAGAGTGACGTACACATGGATGACAAGCAATCAATGCAGAAGAAGAATAAAAATACAAAGTAAAACCTTCTTCTTAACACGAAAAACTATAAAACTACCATGTAGAATATAGGACATGTGTTTCAAACTTAATACGTGTCTGGTACGAGTATATAGCCTACCCACGAAGACCAAAAATTGCCTCTCCGGGGAAATCTCGCGTATAAGTCAATTTTGATAGTTGTATAGGAGGTGTTTTAAGGCCACTTACAAAAGTAGGTACTATGGGTAGGGGTAGAGCTTACGGTGGGAGGAGTATTGTGTATAAGTCCCATTTAGTTTTTCGTAAATAACTGGTAAACCACAGCAAAAAAGTTTAAAACAAATGTAATCTACCGTAAATATTCTCTACAAAAAAAATTCTAAACATTTTTTTTAAGTACCGGCGATGGATGGATGTTTGTACTCTTCACGTAGAAACACTGAACGGATTTACATGAAATTCCATACAGGTTGTAAATACCCTACATTAACATGTTCTACAGTAAAAAAAAAACATGAGTCCTGAACCAGTGATGTACATTTACACTAGAGCAAGCACTATTTAGTAAGTTAGTACCTAATATTTGAGACACCACTAAATACATGAAATTATATAAAAAACAAATATTTACTTTATTAATCGAATATCAAAGTTAAATTGATTGAATTATAACGGGCAAACTTATTTGAAATTTTGCCCACATCGTTAAAATAGTAGAAAAATTATCAATTACAGGTTCAAATACTGCATTTGTGCTTTTGTAGAGTTTTGATAAAATATCCTTCTTTTATTTATTTATACGTAAATTTCTCCACTCTTAGGAAAATCCAAGTATTATAAATCTAAAGTACAATTAAAATAGTAAATAATTATTAATTCAGACAAAGTGATTTGCATTTAGTCGTTAGGTAACAGTTCATAGTTTGGTTTTTCTAGTAAGCCGTCCTTTATCAAATGGGCACAGTTTTTCTGCGAGTACTGTATCTCCAAGAATATTTATGTTGAGTATGAATATCCTACTTGTGTCAGTTCTTGACTTTTGTTTTTTTAATGTATTTATTATCAGTATGTAATCAAGCGATTTGTTTCAAATTTTAAAGTTGTTCTTTATATAGATTTACATCGCCACTCAAAAATCATATAAATTTAAAAAAATACCAAATAAAAAGACACATTTCTTTTATTTGGTTTGAAGTAGTGACACCTCTAACTTTTTTTCTAAGAATTAACAATACATTGACCTTAGTACTGCCGAAATATCAAAGTTTTGTAGGTGGAATTCCTATTAAAAATAAGGGACATACGTGGCCTAGTTCTGTATTCAATCGGTGTTTTTAGTGTCATATACAAACTGTTGTTGTTATAATTTGTTATTGGTTATTAGCGTTTAACTCATAAAATATGATAAAATTATTAGAAAACTCAAACATAATATAGAGGTGTTTGTATACATAACGACATTTGATAGAACACTGATTGAATACAAATTGCTGATTTTTGACAGGACCCCCTGTCCCCTGTTTGGAGTAACGGCTGGAAAATTTGATATTTAGGCAAGCAGGCGAGAAAAAATCTAGAAGTTGACACCTCTGTCATGCTGAGGATGCTGGTCTCTTTTTCTGGTTTTTCTGTGCATCTATATTCAGTTTTATTTTCCTACCGACTATGGCCTTGTTGTAACAGGATCATAGCGGGTAATATTTGGAATTGGAACTAATATTGACACAAAAGTACATTGTGCATTAAGGGCTGTAAAAAGGGATTATAACGAGAGTCTATTAGAAGCCTGAGCTTAACTGACTCCAGAAAAAAGGAGGAGGTTATCAATTCGGTTGTATTTTTTATGTTGGTTCTGAATTTTAGGCAAAAAACCGTCAACTTGCCTAGGGCCATTTTCTTATAAAATCGATTGTCACGAATGAGTATTTTTTTGTTCAATAAAGGGTTTATAACTCTCTATTGTACATAAAACATATAAATAACAGTTATCAGAGCAAAGTACAATGTTTATTTTGTGATTATTAAAATTTAAGTTTGTAAACGTAAGTGCTTTATAAAATTATAAACGTGGGTAATTTTACTCAATATAATGTCCACTTGTGATTGAAAAACTTGCCCGCCAGGCAATGTTATGTCCTTTGAATGTTTTAGCCGACTGTACGAAGCAAATGAGGTTTTTGGTTTTCAAATAAAAAATCGATACCTATCTGCAAATGGATCCATATTTTAGTGTATACCTACCTAAATGAGTATAGGTATATATAAGTTATCTTCAGTTTTTGTCTACATTTTGAGAATATATCTTGCTTAATTTTTAATATTTTTGATATAGGTATTTCTCTAGCAAGAAATTACTAATACACTTTTAGAAATGTAGGTGTATTTCATAGGCCATAGTTAAATTAAAGTGTACCTAAGAAAATAAAAGTTAGGTGAACTTTAGTATTGTGTCACCCGAAAGACGTCCACTGCTGGACATAATAGGCCTCTCCCAAGGCTCTCCACTCAGACCGGAGTACAATAAAGAGTCATTGGTATTGTATTGGAATGCAGCTTTGAAAATACTCATAATAACCGAATTTTCACATTTTTCGTAATTTCGGCGATTTTCAAGTTAATAAAAACGAATTATCTAAGTACCTAAGTACATAAAATTGAATCAGTTTGAACGTGGGAAATTGTAACGTCATAAGCCTTGTCATAGCAGTCAGTATATGACGTATTCAATACAAACTCCATAACAAACGATCGTTTTGAACATTTCTGATAAACTTTAGCGGTACCGTATTTCGGCCGCGCTGCGCGCGAAAACGCGTCGCTGTCAGATAACGCCTACGACAAATCGCGGTTGCACGCGATCTATCTCAGAGGGGTCGCGGGGGTGAGGTACAAAACCGCTCGCGCAGTTTGGCGTGGTGGNTAGGAATAAACAGGAAAATCAAGCGAAATTTTCGAACAAACCTGCAAAATTTGAGGTTATGTCACATTTCCGCGAAATAGAAGTGAAGCCAGGAGTAGTGGCTATATATGTCATACAGCCACGCCACCAGGGATCTTAAAACTGAAGAGTCTAGATTGAATACCCAGTTTGGTTTAGGAGATAGGCGCCGATCAAAGTTAGCTGCCTAAATCCAACGAACAAATTAAGTCGAATTTCTGCAAAGTATTATGCCAGCCAGGACTGACTTTATATGTGTATTATAGCCAAGATATATATCTTTCAAAATTACTAAAGAATGGAGTGATACCTCACTCTGATTAAAAATAACAGAGGGTAATTCTCAAAATATTATATTTTTGTCCTCGCTCTAGAACGTTGCCGTTTTTTTTCAAAAAAGAAGTAAAGCCAGGAGCAGTGACTATATAGTCGTTTAGCTACATAACTATGTATATAGAAACAGGTACGTCCTGAGTGATACCCAACTTGGTTAAGGAAAAACAGGAAAATCAAGCGAAATTTTCGAATAAACCTGCAAAAATTTGAGGTTATGTCACATTTCCGCGAAATAGAAGTGAAGCCAGGAGTAGTGGCTATATATGTCATATAGCTACGCCACCAAAGATTTTAAAACTGGAGAGTCTAGATTGATACCCAGTTTGGTTTAGGAGATAGGCGCCGATCAAAGTTAGCTGCCTAAATCCAACGAACAAATTAAGTCGCATTTCTGCAAAGTATTATGCCAGCCAGGACTGACTTCTATTGAATTATTATAGCCAAGATATATATCTTTCAAAAATGCTAAAGAATGGAGTGATACCTTACTCTGATTGAAATTAACAGAGGGAAATTCTCAAAATATTATATTTTTGTCCTCGCTGCCTAGAACGTTGCCGTTTTTTGCAAAATATAAGTAAAGCCAGGAGCAATGACTATATAGGTCGTTTAGCTACATAACTATGGATATAGAAACAGGTACGTCCTGAGTGAAACCCAACTTGGTTCTGGAAAAACAGGAAAATCAAGCGAAATTTTCGAACAAACCTGCAAAAATTTGAGGTTATGTCACATTTCCGCGAAATAGAAGTGAAGCCAGGAGTAGTGGCTATATATGTCATACAGCTACGCCACCAGATTTTAAAACTGAAGAGTCTAGATTGATACCCAGTTTGGTTTAGGAGATAGGCGCCGATCAAAGTTAGCTGCCTAAATCCAACGAACAATTAAGTCGAATTTGTGCAAAGTATTATGCCAGCCAGGACTGACTTTATATGTGTATTATAGCCAAGATATATATCTTTCAAAACACTAAAGAATGGAGTGATACCTCACTCTGATTAAAATTAACAGAGGGAAATTCTCAAAATATTATATTTTTGTCCTCGCTGCCTAGAACGTTGCCGTTTTTTGCAAAATGTAAGTAAAGCCAGGAGCAGTGACTATATAGGTCGTTTAGCTACATAACTATGTATATAGAAACAGGTACGTCCTGAGTGATACCCAACTTGGTTAAGGAAAAACAGGAAAATCAAGCGAAATTTTCGAATAAACCTGCAAAAATTTGAGGTTATGTCACATTTCCGCGAAATTGAAGTGAAGCCAGGAGTAGTGGCTATATATGTCATACAGCCACGCCAACAGGAATCTTAAAACTGAAGAGTCTAGATTGATACCCAGTTTGGTTTAGGAGATAGGCGCCGATCAAAGTTAGCTGCCTAAATCCAACGAACAAATTAAGTCGCATTTCTGCAAAGTATTATGCCAGCCAGGACTGACTTTTATTGAATTATTATAGCCAAGATATATATCTTTCAAATACTAAAGAATGGAGTGATACCTCACTCTGATTAAAATTAACAGAGGGAAATTCTCAAAATATTATATTTTTGTCCTCGCTGCCTAGAACGTTGCCGTTTTTTGCAAAATAGAAGTAAAGCCAGGAGCAATGACTATATAGGTCGTTTAGCTACATAACTATGGATATAGAAACAGGTACGTCCTGAGTGATACCCAACTTGGTTCAGGAAAAACAGGAAAATCAAGCGAAATTTTCGAACAAACCTGCAAAAATTTGAGGTTATGTCACATTTCCGCGAAATAGAAGTGAAGCCAGGAGTAGTGGCTATATATGTCATACAGCCACGCCACCAGGGATCTTAAAACTGAAGAGTCTAGATTGATACCCAGTTTGGTTTAGGAGATAGGCGCCGATCAAAGTTAGCTGCCTAAATCCAACGAACAAATTAAGTCGAATTTGTGCAAAGTATTATGCCAGCCAGGACTGACTTTTATATGTGTATTATAGCCAAGATATATATCTTTCAAAATTACTAAAGAATGGAGTGATACCTCACTCTGATTAAAAATAACAGAGGGAAATTCTCAAAATATTATATTTTTGTCCTCGCTGCCTAGAACGTTGCCGTTTTTTGCAAAATAGAAGTAAAGCCAGGAGCAATGACTATATAGGTCGTTTAGCTACATAACTATGGATATAGAAACAGGTACGTCCTGAGTGATACCCAACTTGGTTCAGGAAAAACAGGAAAATCAAGCGAAATTTTCGAACAAACCTGCAAAAATTTGAGGTTATGTCACATTTCCGCGAAATAGAAGTGAAGCCAGGAGTAGTGGCTATATATGTCATACAGCCACGCCACCAGGGATCTTAAAACTGAAGAGTCTAGATTGATACCCAGTTTGGTTTAGGAGATAGGCGCCGATCAAAGTTAGCTGCCTAAATCCAACGAACAAATTAAGTCGAATTTGTGCAAAGTATTATGCCAGCCAGGACTGACTTTTATATGTGTATTATAGCCAAGATATATATCTTTCAAAACACTAAAGAATGGAGTGATACCTCACTCTGATTAAAATTAACAGAGGGAAATTCTCAAAATATTATATTTTTGTCCTCGCTGCCTAGAACGTTGCCGTTTTTTGCAAAAAAGAAGTAAAGCCAGGAGCAGTGACTATATAGGTCGTTTAGATACATAACTATGGATATAGAAACAAGTACGTCCTGAGTGATACCCAACTTGGTTAAGGAAAAACAGGAAAATCAAGCGAAATTTTCGAACAAACCTGCAAAAATTTGAGGTTATGTCACATTTCCGCGAAATAGAAGTGAAGCCAGGAGTAGTGGCTATATATGTCATACAGCTACGCCACCAGGGATCTTAAAACTGAAGAGTCTAGATTGATACCCAGTTTGGTTTAGGAGATAGGCGCCGATCAAAGTTAGCTGCCTAAATCCAACGAACAAATTAAGTCGAATTTCTGCAAACTATTATGCCAGCCAGGACTGACTTTTATATGTGTATTATAGCCAAGATATATATCTTTCAAAATTGCTAAAGAATGGAGTGATACCTCACTCTGATTAAAATAACAGAGGGAAATTCTCAAAATATTATATTTTTGTCCTCGCTGCCTAGAACGTTGCCGTTTTTTGCAAAATAGAAGTAAAGCCAGGAGCAATGACTATATAGGTCGTTTAGCTACATAACTATGGATATAGAAACAGGTACGTCCTGAGTGATACCCAACTTGGTTCAGGAAAAACAGGAAAATCAAGCGAAATTTTCGAACAAACCTGCAAAAATTTGAGGTTATGTCACATTTCCGCGAAATAGAAGTGAAGCCAGGAGTAGTGGCTATATATGTCATACAGCCACGCCACCAGGGATCTTAAAACTGAAGAGTCTAGATTGATACCCAGTTTGGTTTAGGAGATAGGCGCCGATCAAAGTTAGCTGCCTAAATCCAACGAACAAATTAAGTCGAATTTCTGCAAAGTATTATGCCAGCCAGGACTGACTTTTATATGTGTATTATAGCCAAGATATATATCTTTCAAAACACTAAAGAATGGAGTGATACCTCACTCTGATTAAAATTAACAGAGGGAAATTCTCAAAATATTATATTTTTGTCCTCGCTGCCTAGAACGTTGCCGTTTTTTGCAAAATGTAAGTAAAGCCAGGAGCAGTGACTATATAGGTCGTTTAGCTACATAACTATGGATATAGAAACAGGTACGTCCTGAGTGATACCCAACTTGGTTAAGGAGAAACAGGAAAATCAAGCGAAATTTACGAATAAACTTGCAAAAATTTGAGGTTATGTCACATTTCCGCGAAATTGAAGTGAAGCCAGGAGTAGTGGCTATATATGTCATACAGCTACGCCACCAGGGATCTTAAAACTGAAGAGTCTAGATTGATACCCAGTTTGGTTTAGGAGATAGGCGCCGATCAAAGTTAGCTGCCTAAATCCAACGAACAAATTAAGTCGAATTTCTGCAAAATTATATGCCAGCCAGGACTGACTTTTATATGTGTATTATAGCCAAGATATATATCTTTCAAAATTACTAAAGAATGGAGTGATACCTCACTCTGATTAAAAATAACAGAGGGAAATTCTCAAAATATTATATTTTTGTCCTCGCTGCCTAGAACGTTGCCGTTTTTTGCAAAATAGAAGTAAAGCCAGGAGCAATGACTATATAGGTCGTTTAGCTACATAACTATGGATATAGAAACAGGTACGTCCTGAGTGATACCCAACTTGGTTCAGGAAAAACAGGAAAATCAAGCGAAATTTTCGAACAAACCTGCAAAAATTTGAGGTTATGTCACATTTCCGCGAAATAGAAGTGAAGCCAGGAGTAGTAGCTATATATGTCATACAGCCACGCCACCAGGGATCTTAAAACTGAAGAGTCTAGATTGATACCCAGTTTGGTTTAGGAGATAGGCGCCGATCAAAGTTAGCTGCCTAAATCCAACGAACAAATTAAGTCGAATTTGTGCAAAGTATTATGCCAGCCAGGACTGACTTTTATATGTGTATTATAGCCAAGATATATATCTTTCAAAATTACTAAAGAATGGAGTGATACCTCACTCTGATTAAAAATAACAGAGGGAAATTCTCAAAATATTATATTTTTGTCCTCGCTGCCTAGAACGTTGCCGTTTTTTGCAAAATAGAAGTAAAGCCAGGAGCAGTGTCTATATAGGCCGTTTAGCTACATAACTATGGATATAGAAACAGAAACATCCTGAGTGATACCCAACTTGGCTCAGGAAAAACAGGAAAATCAAGCGAAATTTTCGAACAAACCTGCAAAAATTTGAGGTTATGTCACATTATCGCGAAATTGAAGTAAAGCCAGGAGTAGTGGCTTTATATGTCATACAGCCACGCCACCAGGGATCTTAAAACTGAAGAGTCTAGATTGATACCCAGTTTGGTTTAGGAGATAGGCGCCGATCAAAGTTAGCTGCCTAAATCCAACGAACAAATTAAGTCGAATTTCTGCAAACTATTAGCCAGCCAGGACTGACTTTATGACACATATAAAAGTCAGTCCTGGCTGGCATAATACTTTGCAGAAATGCGACTTAATTTGTTCGTTGGATTTAGGCAGCTAACTTTGATCGGCGCCTATCTCCTAAACCAAACTGGGTATCAATCTATACTTTTCAGTTTTAGGATGCCTGGTGGTGTGGCTATATGACATATATAGCTACTACTCCTGGCTTCACTTCTATTTCGCGGAAATGTGACATAACTTCGAATTTTTGCAGGTTTGTTCGAAAATTTCGCTTGATTTTCCTGTTTTTCCTGAACCAAGTTGGGTATCACTCAGGACGTACCTGTTTCTATATCCATAGTTATGTAGCTAAACGACCTATATAGTCATTGCTCCTGGTTTTACTTCTATTTTGCAAAAAACGGCAACGTTCTAGGCAGCGAGGACAAAAATATAATATTTTGAGAATTTCCCTCTGTTAATTTTAATCAGAGTGAGGTATCACTCCATTCTTTAATGTTTTGAAAGATATATATCTTGGCTATAATACACATATAAAAGTCAGTCCTGGCTGGCATAATAGTTTGCAGAAATTCGACTTAATTTGTTCGTTGGATTTAGGCAGCTAACTTTGATCGGCGCCTATCTCCTAAACCAAACTGGGTATCAATCTAGACTCTTCAGTTTTAAAATCCCTGGTGGCGTGGCTGTATGACATATATAGCCACTACTCCTGGCTTCACTTCTATTTCGCGGAAATGTGACATAACTTCGAATTTTTGCAGGTTTGTTCGAAAATTTCGCTTGATTTTCCTGTTTTTCCTGAACCAAGTTGGGTATCACTCAGGATGTTCCTGTTTCTATATCCATAGTTATGTAGCTAAACGGCCTATATAGTCACTGCTCCTGGCTTTACTTCTATTTTGCAAAAAACGGCAACGTTCTAGGCAGCGAAGACAAAAATATAATATTTTGAGAATTTCTCTCTGTTTTTTTTAATCAGAGTGAGGTATCACTCCATTCTTTAGTAATTTTGAAAGATATATATCTTGGCTATAATACACATATAAAAGTCAGTCCTGGCTGGCATAATACTTTGCACAAATTCGACTTAATTTGTTCGTTGGATTTAGGCAGCTAACTTTGATCGGCGCCTATCTCCTAAACCAAACTGGATATCAATCTAGACTTTTCAGTTTTAAGATGCCTGGTGGTGTGGCTGTATGACATATATAGCCACTACTCCTGGCTTTAATTATTGGACTCTAATCTTTATGATATAAAAGGACATTCCTGGCAATTTCACAAAAAATATGTTTTCTCGCCGGTGGTCCCTTGTTGTGTACTTAATCAAAGCCTTTGCCTCGTGTTTTGTTTATTTTGTGTACATTGCGACCTATTCCATGATGTTTTTACTTATTTTAACACGATCAAAAACGACACTTCTTAATTTGGTCGGATTATCACAGGCAGCTAACTTTAGGCAGCTAACTTCACACCGGTACGGGCAGCCATGCACAAAGAGGGCCAGCTACACAGCGCACTCTTAAGTACAGTCGAGGAACCTGAACCACATACCAGGGTGGAACCTTTTCATAATATTTCGCTATGACTTGGCAGATGTATCGGATGTCAACATGACATTGGTAACCTATGTTCCAACCTGGTACGTGATTAAGGGGCTGTTTCACCATCCATTGATTAGTGTTAACTGACGGTTAAATGTGATGCCGTCTCCGTCTATTCGAACAAAACAAATAGAGACAGCATCACATTTAACCGTCAGTTAACACTAATCAATGGATGGTGAAACAGCCCCTTAGTTTCTTTGACCTTACCTTTCGCTTTAACTCTATAAATAGCGCAGATATAAATCGAACGCATAATTACTAATTCATTGTAAATTTAGTTTAGAATCGTATTTGGGTCAACCAACATTTTTAGCGCTGTTATTCTGTCCCGTTACTTAGGAGAAATCAGTGATTCATTTTCTTAGAAAAATGTTTGCAATAAATAAATAAATAAATAAATAATAAATAAATAAATAAATAAATATCACGGGACAATTCACACCAATTGACCTAGTCCCAAAGTAAGCTTAGCAAAGCTTGTGTTATTGTTACTAAGCAACGGATAAATTAATTATATAGATAGATACATACTTAAATACATATTAAACACCCAAGACCCGAGAACAAACATTCGTATTTTTCATACAAATATCTGCCCCGACACGGGAATCGAACCCGGGACCTCAAGCTTCGTAGTCAGGTTCTCTAACCACTAGGCCATCTGGTCGTCAAATTGCAATGTATACTACAATGCATGCTTAGATGATGAGCCAC
>NC_133479.1:16613879-16728233 GCF_025370935.1 Choristoneura fumiferana | reverse complement strand
CGTCAGTCTGTCAGTCATACAGTAGGTAACTTACTTTTATTAATATTATAAACTCAACCAGTTTAGTGAATTACAAAATCAGATAAAAGGTCACTCGATTTAGTGATTCGGTACCCAAAACCCTATTACTAAGACTTCGTTGGCCGTCCGTCCGTCCGTCCGGCTGTCACCAGGCTGTATCTCAAGAACCGTGATAGTTAGACAGTTGAAATATTCAAAGATTATGTGGCTCTATAACAACAATACTAAACACACAATAAAATAAATATTTAATCGTGATTTTTTTTGCCTTTTTTTGCTAATGTCTAATGAATATTGTACAGATGGTGCGGGGAACCCTTGTGGCGCGAATCAAACTCGCCGTCGTCGGTTTCATTTCACTACATTTGTTTAGCAATTGGATAAAATCCCTGTTACGCGTCAGTGACAACGAAAGAGCTCGCAAAGTCAACTCTATGATCTCTCTCTCTCTCTCTCTCTCTCTCTATGATAAAAGTCTCAATAAAAAAAAACTCCAAGCGAAGGTCGAGGCCGGGCTGCCGCCTCACTCGCCGCCCTTGCCTTCAACCTGACCACACCTGACCAACAGAGTCGCATCCGCTCCACATACATCGATCTCGCTCGCTTCGCTCGCTCGATCCGCGGCAGTGAAGGTGTTTTTTTTGGCGGAGTGTGTAGGTTTTTTGATCAAATGACTGTTTTTTCTTGACCGGTTTATTAGAATTATCTCCTAAATGTATGGATTATTTAAGATAAACTTAAATTATAAATGTGTTTTATTTTGTTCCTTCGTTTGTCTTTCCTTTACTGTTTTTGCTCACTAAATATATTTAACTTTTCAGATTCATAATGGACTTCAAATTATTTTCTGAGGCAATTACGTAATACATAACAAAGTACAAAGCTAATAGTATTAGCGATTTTGTATTGAAATTCACTAATACTCTTAGCTTGTCCTTTACTATTATGCAATTGGGCCATGTCATGGAGCGAAGATTCACAGTTACTCTTGCTAATAAGTAAAATACCTTTACAGATTGATTCAAACCACCGTTCTTATTCAAATAATGACAATCATCGAAAACAGTACCATATTGTCAAATAATATATACGTCTCTTTCCAGTTGGGCGTGACGTCAGATGTGTCAATTGTTTCGTTGCCCATATTATGATTTGATTATTTATGACTTTCAATGTTTTGATTTTACAAGGTCTTGCGGATTAAATTAAGGAATATATAGGTTGTCACAAAAATATCCGTATAACCACTAAAGACAACATGTAGGTAGGTATCAAATCGTGAAATAATTATTTTTTTCTTTTTTAAGAAATCTATTAAATTGTTATAAGTAAAATAAATGATACAACTTTTACCAAGAATAGACTTACGACTGATTATGATGAAGCATACCTAGACACTTGGTAAAAACTATAATCTATAAAATGTCTGCACTATGAAGATATTATACACCGTGTTATTTTTGATTGTTAACTTTGAGGGGCACTGTAGTCAAACGAAGTTAATTTCTCCAAGACACTAGTAGCCTAACTCTTACTGTGTAAAAGATAGTTAAAATTAAGTTATTAATTATTAGCTGTAAAACCCAGGATTTTGACGATCGAGGACGGCATCCACACTGCGGCAGACAATAGACATTATTTTTTCAAAGACTTAATTTTCTTTAGGCCCTAAAGTTTAGGGGATTGCAGTTTTTTCTCACTCACTTCTCAATCTTAATTAGGTATATGATTAGGAATTATAAATGACAAATAGAACAGCCATCTCAACTATTTGTTTTTTTTTTACTGCTGCTAAGAACTACGCTAAGTATACAAGATCTATTTTGGATGCTGCTCTACTTTATGTGAGGTAGGTAAGGGTAATTGTGAGACGTTGTAAAATAGTCTCCCTATTATTAAAATGTTATAATTATCTTTGTTTTATTCTTTCATGCTCAAAATATCGTTTACGTGATTTGCATACTTCTATTTCGTGATATATTCGCAACTGACGCCACAACACATAGCGGAGCTGTCTAAACATTTAAAAAATATCGGAACACGCATTTACGTAATGCACAATAAATATATAATCATGTTCAGATATTTTTCAGCACCTAGACAGCTTTCACGCTTATGGTGGTGACTGTACAGTAAGTACTACATAATATATTTTTGTACCTATAGGTGAACTGAAATATTTACTTTGCTCATCCGCGACCTTTATAATAATATCTTTATATCTTTTACTATTTCTAACATCTATGGTGAACGTTTGTGTTGCTCTAAAGATGAGATCTGGTCGAATTCGAAACGCATCAGTGTAGTGTGGTGGTGGTGATAGATGTGTTTGTATGATTTGTGCGTTTCCGACAGTGTGCAGGTGGAGGAACTGTATGAACACACATTTCATGCATAAACGTAGCTATTATAAAGTCACGGGTGAGCGAAGCAATTGATTCAGTTCATTGATATTATGAACCTCCGCAAAGTATAGGATTGCCGTTGGGGCCGAAAAGTACTCGAGTGGAGACCGCGGATCGGCAAGCGCAGCGCGATGGACGGATGATTTGGTAAAAAGCCGTGGGTCCACGGTGGGGGCCGCTGCCAACCGAAGCAACTGGAGGTTATGATTGGAGCCCTCTGTCCAACAGTGATCGTCCTACTGCTGAGATGATCATGATGATGATGATGATTGTCATAACGTCTTCTCACTAAATTGACCACTTCTCACTGTGACCAGAGACCAATTCGAACAATGAACCACTTTCTAAATTGACAATTTCTATAATGACAGTGTACCAAGTTTACAATTTCTTTAGACCAATGTCATGTCATTGATCGGTTGACATTGGTTACATACTCTGAGAATATAAATCCTATTTCAGGTTCATCTCTATCTGTTCATAATTTTATTCCGCATATTGCTAAATTTTACATTTCAGAATACTTTTGCGTTATACTGATAGGCTGCATGACCTATTGCTTCTTAGACCACCTGTGTTTTAGTTTTTTTAGACTAAATGATACTATTCCATACATCTGGTTTTCAGTAGGAAAATCAGTACATATAGGTATTCATGCTCCTACTAGTAGGAGAATTAGTATATAATTGTGTTCGTGCTCCTACCAGTAGGAGACTGTAGTAGGAGCACGACTTTGCATCTGTTTCGAGCAATCCAAGCTATACCAGATAGAGGGCGCTCGTGCCTAAAATACCATGCGCCACATTACAAAATCGAAGATTACACAAGAAAATGTTTTTTTTTTGTGGAATGTCTTATTTTGGGCATCTGGTATAGTGGAATTTTAATGAATAAGTAATGTAGTATTTTGAAAAATGTGATATTTTAGGCACGAGCGAGGGAAAATCGCTGCGTGGCTATAGCTACCGTCCTGCACAAAGGGAAAAATCCCTCCCGACCCGTGGTCCAACTGCTATCTGGTTGCACCACGGGAACCTAAACTTACCCAGGATGGTTCAATTCTCAGACTACTTTTTTTTCTGCAACTTATTGCTGCGACCCGTGGTACAACTGAAGGGCTATTGTCCAACGGGCATATGAACAATTGCTATGTTGAACCATTTGCACCATGGGGATGTAAAATTACCTTGGGTCATGTGTATCAGAATAGGTACTATCATTACTGCATTTTTATAAAATTAAAAGTCTCATGAAACCCAACAACTATGTAGTTTATTCTGAATACAGTGAAACCAACAGTCCGAACCCCGATTCCACAGAGTTCAAGTGGTAGTTCAACTAGTTAAACTAATTGGACCCACCCAGTAGGACCATGGATAAACATACTTTCCAGAATTGGACTACTGATTTTGCTTCTCCGTGGTGCAACCGGTTGACGATGAGTAAACTTGCTTCCCCGTGGTGCAACCAGTTGGACATAGTAGTTGGACCACGGGTCGGGAGGAAAAAAAAGTTCATAAGATTAGTTCCTAAACCGCAATCGGTTCGCATCAAGAAGGAATTTTGCTCATACGCGTGTAGGGTGAGCACTGAAAGACTCCGGTCGTCGTCAAGCAGCTAATCATCAATTGAGTAAATAGGTAAGTATCTCTTGTAAGTATAAATATATTCAGATGTAATCTCGGTATTTCTTGCAATTTGTGGGAATTCTTGAACGAATTTCTACCACTTGGTTGAAATACTGGGCATACCGTTCAAAACGAGATCCGATTTGCTTTGGAGTCAGAATGTTCTTTATTTATCGTAGAAACATGTAGATGCCTACATGTAGCCTGTATTCTCATTATTCATACTAAATACAAATAAATATATAGGAAGTAAAGTTCTGAATTTACCGTCGAAAACTCCAAAACAAATTCCTTCGGATCTAACAAAAAATGTACTTGGAATGATTCAAGCGTAATCTAATCGCTAATATAACGCAAGCGTAATACTTGCAACATTTTTATAGTATTAACTTGCATCCAGCAGCAACACGCTTGAACGCATTCAGGTCTTCCTCGAGCAGCTAGCACAATAAAGCTCTACACCTGGAAATTCACAACTATATCTAAGAATTTTTATTATCTGGCACACCCACGACACAAAACGACAATTGAAAACATGGAGACTGTACTAGCTCCCCAGAGGTCCTCGCTTACTACCGTACGATGCCCACCAGCACCGTCGTAAAGCGTTAGGTCTGCCCTTTTAAGGACACAGCAGTACCTGTCTTGAAAAATTACACGGAAATTCTAAAGCTTATAAGGAAAAGACCCTCTAGATATATATAAACAACCAGACCACGATAATGATGATGGTGATGATGATGATAGTATTATCCACGTATAAATAAAGATTCAAAATATGAAACGTCGTTTCCAGCAGGATTCTACATACCGATAGCTTCAACGAGGCTGTTTCCTTTCCAGCCTACTATGTACCACTACACATGAACTGTTTTACGCATCAGGGTAGTTGACACACTTATACAGCATTACGGCCTTCCGTTCTTCAGCTTTCCAAAATGACCATTTCTGTACCTCGGTATACATACAATACAAAGAATTATCGCAACCTTCAACTCAAAAGATAACTGCAATCAAGACTGGTAGGTAGAATAAAACACGGAAAGATTTCGTCTCCAATATTCGAAGAAATAGGAGTAACACTCGCATGTAATGCATGATTATCAAAGTATGTATGTCACAAGAGCATCATATGTGGTTACCAACTTGAGCACAATATCATACTCGACAATCTCCAAGTCCAAAGCCAAAAATCACATAAGATTAGATTCCTGGGACTCTAACACGATTCATCTAATTCTATATCGTCGCATATGAAACACTCATATTATCTAGATATTTGAACATTTTAAGGGCAAAAGTACAGTTGATACAAATATTCGTGACCCGAAAAAAAATATATGAATATTTTGTAGTAGCTTACGCCGAAAGCCTTCCGAAAGCCTAGAAAAGTGATGCAATAATTTTTCACTAGTTGGCGCTGTCTATTTGCATGTGTGCGTGAGCTCCTAGTGTCCGTATAAGGCTGTACCTGACACCTAAATTTGAGCCCTGAAATCTCAGAATTGGCACACTATTTCCGTTCGACTGTAGTCTCAAAAAATCGGCAATTCTAAATTGTTTTCGCAAATAATAAACTCAACTATTAGTATTCTACGGATATTCTAAAAATTACAAAAAACATCACGAAAATTCGACAGTCTGATTTTTAACGCCATCTGACGAGACTTTTACCATGAGCTAACGTGAGCAGCCGCCTTAATCAAGAATAGCTGCAGTATAAACTTATAATGAAATGGCACATCTTTATAACAATAAAATAATAAAAACAGTGACTACTTTGAGTTAAGTCTTAATATTTTTAATATTATTATGAGCAAGAACGTCACAACTCGTAATACTTACACAGTAATACAAGAATGTATGACAAATAACGACCTATTTGTCTTTAGGTCATGTGATAAAGTAAATTTTATCATGAATAATGTCGTATCAGATTTTGTGCACAAAATATAACATAAATTTCTCTTTAATAACGACCCATCATGTATTGCGCACAAAATTTTACATCAAAATTATTGTCAACAAGGTCTGAACACAAGTTCCGACGTCGGAAAAGATCTAGATTTTGTTTTTAATTGCACATAAACGTTTGCGATACTTTCAATTATTCTCATTAATTACCTTTTATCATAATACAACACCTATTTAAGCATATAAAATCACATTATTATCACGAGATTTATAATATTTACCGTATTAAAGACTTTTTAGTGTATTTTAGAATAAAAAATTGAGTACTTCAAAAACACAACATAATTTGGCCCTCAAATGTATGCAGAATCGGTAATTTTGTAAGAAGGGTGGGCCAAATTTTGCGCCGCTGAGTATAATGATAAAACTTGTTACTAATCAAAATAAAATTCTCCAGATAAGAACAAAATCATCTTCTAGGACATGGAATACTTTTCATCCCGGTCAAGAGTTCCTGTGGGATAAAATTGACTAAAACATCATTATCATCCGTAGGACGTAGGACGTCCACTGTTGGACATAGGCCTCCCCCATAGGCTTCCAGTTGCTTCTGTTCGAAGCGGCCTGCATCCACCGTGAACCCGCAGCTTTAACCAGGTCATCCGTCCATCTCGTTGGTGGGCGTTTGTCGATTCGCAGTCTCCATTCGAGAACTTTTCAGTCCCAACGACCATCTGTTCTCCGTGCTATATGGCCTGCCTATTGCCACTTCAACGAGCTGATTCGCTTGGCTATGTCGCTTGGCTATGTGCCCCCGTTCTTCTACGTATCTCCTCATTTCTGATTCGATCCCGTAAAGAAACTCCGAGCATAGCTCTCTCCATAGCTCGCTGAGCAACTTTGAGCGATTTATAAGGCCAATAGTGAAGCACCACGTCTCGGATCCATATGTCATCACTGGCAAAACATACTGGACTTTCGTCTTAAGGCTCTTTGGGATTTTGGACGAAAAGACGTTGCGGAGTTTCCCAAACGCTGCCCATCCGAGTTGGATTCGACGATTGACCTCCTCCTCCAAGTTGGACCTACCTAATTGAACGGTATGAACTAGGTATACATACGCGTCAACAACTTCAAGAACCGAACTCTCAACCATAAAAGGGGCAGTCACCACACGGACATTCGACATAAGCTTCATCTTGTCCATGTTCATTTTGAGGCCTACCCATTGGGAGACTCGATTGAAGCCTTCAAGCATCGTGCTGAATTCTTCCATCGACTTTGCTGTGACCACAATACCGTCGGCAAATCGAAGGTGCGTAATGTATTCGCCGTTGACATTGATGCCTAGTCCTTTCCATTCCGGAAGCTTGAAGGTGTTTTTCAAAGTGGCAGTAAACAGTTTTTGAGATATGACATCTCCCTGTCTTACGCCTTTTTTCAAGGGAATCGCCTTGGAACTCTGTTCCTGTACTCTGACCTCGGACTTAGACTCGGACATAGTAGCGTTTCTATACAAATACATCAACACTTCGATATACAGATAGTCATATGGCATCGCTGGAGAGTCTCAAGCACTGCCTATGTTTCGACCGAATCAAAGGCTTTCTCGTAGTAAACAAACGCTAGACATAGCGGCAAGTTAGACTCTTCGGTCTCCTGTATGACCTGCTGCAGCATGTATGTGGTCTACGGTACTATGGCCTTTTTGGAACCCAGCTTGTTCGGGTTGTTGGAAGTCATCGAGCCTGTGTTCGAGACGATTTACAATGACCATGGAAAACAGCTTATAAACATGGCTCAACAGCGAGATGGTCCTGTAGTTCTTCAATAAGGTGTTATCACCCTTCTAGAAGAACAACTTAACACCACCACGCTCTTGTTCCGTGCTTCTGGCGTTGTACCTTCGAGCAAGACTGAATTAAAGAGCCTCTGAAGGATTTAAGGAACGGTGATCCGCCCGCCTTCAGAAGCTCTGACGGCGTGATTCCGTCCTCACCCGGCGCCTTATTGTTCTTAAGCTGTTTCAAGGCCATCCTTATCACATACAGGCTGATATCCGGAATATTATTCTTATTAATAAATCCGAGAAGACCTTTCTTCTTTTGCTCTGCCACTGCAATTTTTTGTTGCTAATCATCTCTGAAACCAACCAACAATATTTTAGTTTAACGTGATAGCGTGATAAACTAGTCAATTAAATATAATGCTACTAGCTGTTGCCCGCGACTTTGCTCGCGTAGAAACCCTTTATCTCGGAAAATTCGTATTTTCCGGGAAAATAAGTATATATCTTAGGCCTCAAGTTATCTCTGTGCCAAATTTCATCGGGATCGGTTTAGTGGTTTGGGCGTGAAAATGTAACAGACAGACACATAATAGCGTTACTTTCGCATCTGTATTATTAGTAAAGACTATAACAGAGCGTAGTGCCAATTCACGCTTGAATAAATAATTTGTTTCGTAAATAGTGGGTATATTTGCTTTAAATAAACTAGTTATGAGTATGGCCTATGGTGCATAGTGTCCCAATTAGCTATTATACCATTTAAGTATGGCTTACTTTATTCGATAGACAGGCATATTTTGCAATGTTAACAATAAAAATCGTTTTCCGTTTCGTAAATATAGGCTAAATTCTACATATGACATAAGTAGTATACTTACTTTTTCATGAAGAATGTTGCACTTCGTAATGTAACACTATTGCAAAAAAAAAGGCACAAATAATTAGCTTCCCTTTTCGTAAAGATGGCTGTATTTTGCGATGTAGCATTATTGCATAAACAATAAGCAACGATCCCGCGGGTTATTTCGCGATGTGCCGTTGTTCACCAGAGAATCGTAGTGAAGTTGTCAAAAACCGCGGCGCAACTGGCACGCGGCCGCTCTTACCGATAAAATAGCGTCGAGTTCCAACCAATCACATAACGGCACATTGCTGCCACGGGGTCATTTTTTGAAGTAGCGACTTGGGTGTCTTATTCACGACAAAGTTTAGCTTATTCTCCACGCAGTTTTATAGTTAGTACGAAAATGTAGTATTTTGCAATAGTGACTTATTTTAGATAAGCAGCGATATAGTGGTATTGGAATGTCACAGTATTTTTTTTTTCATTCACAACCTTGTAGTTAGAAAATTGTAGATGCGTGGCGCGGTGCGTCCGTCGGTAAATAAACCAGAACGGTTGGAGGCATATTGGTCGCGTACTCCGGACTGTCAAGTGAGTGGGTAACCAAATAAACCCGGACGGTTGGAGGCATATTGGTCGCGCACTCTGGACTGTCAAGTGAGTTGGTAACCAAATAAACCCGGACGGTTGGAGGCATATTGGTCGCGCACTCCGGACTGTCAAGTGAGTGGGTAACAAAATAAATAATTTAGTTCCCATCAAAATGTTTATTCTTTCATGACTCCTGGGATAGATCTTAAAGCGCTTTAAAGAGAAATTGAAGTATCAAAATATTCCAAAAAATATTAGAAAGGAATTTGAGAAACATGCAACCAATCAAATGAACTTAAACTAATAACTAAATCGAAAAGGAAAGTTTTAAATTTATCCAGAGAGACATTAAATACCCTATAGCTCTACTTCTGCTTCATAAAATGATCCAACTGGTTCGATAAAATGGACTCGAAATAAATAATTAATATCAATACTTAAATACATATCCTTTTATTTTTATTCAATAATTGCGGCCTATTGGGCTCTTCGGAGTTTCTTTTCATCATCAAAATATAAACAAACTTCCGTATTAATATCCTCCAGATTTCCTTTTCGTCAATGTATTTAAATCTCCAGCAAATTTTGGTGTAATCTAATTGTTCGATACCTTTTTTGTTATTTTGTTTTTAATTTCTTTGTTCGATTTTCATTTGTTTTGGAAATATGAAAGACAACGGTTATTGTGGTGTTTTTTTTGTTCACTGTTCGCATCTCTACATATGCGAACAGTTTTGTGTAAATAAATAATGCAGAATTCGTACTTAATACTTTTTGTGATGTCATGGACCCTCGAATGAATGCATGGAATGGCCGTGTGGGAAAGGAGGTTTTATTTAAATGATTTATTTGCAACATTGGTTCTTTTGATTTAAAAAGAATAAAAGTCAGTCGTGAGAAGTCAGAGTTACTCTGTCCACGTATTGAATTGCTTCCTAAGTTTAATACAGATTTTACAAGATTAACTCGTTCGTTTTCGACTGCCACTCCCACAAAATTATCCACTCCCTACGAATATTCTCACTCCCGAACTTTGACGCCCCTCATCTTTATATTTTTTTGTTTTTTTAGGAGCCAGGAAAAGTGATAGAGGCTCATCAGGTGACGACTATAGGTCCACTCTTGCTGGCTAGTGCTGAGGCACCGACTTCAAATTCGTACATATACTTGGTTTGGATAAGTATTTAACTAAATGTAAACAAAACAAAGTCAATTGGTGTCTTAAATAATATGTTTCATAGTTTACAAATTATCTATTTATGTAGTCTTACGTATAGTAATAAAACAGTGTATACATCTTTGTAGCGGTCCAAGGGTAACCAACGGTGCTGGTTGAAAATCAGCGCTGGGGTGTTTATTATTAATGCTTCAGCGTTATGCTGAGCCAGTGTCCGATTCACAACCGCAATGACACATACTTCTTTCTTCGTGTTGTCTATTTGTACTTAATACTATTGTTGTGCCTTGTGTTGTGAATAAATGTTCTTTTCTTTCTTTCTTAAATATGAAAACTCCCCCATTAAACTATCCAAAAATTTACATTTCTGTATTGAAATACACTAGTCTAGTTTGTATTACGATGATAGATAAGTAAAATGTATAGTATAAAAATCTTGAATGTCCCAAATCTGGCAGCTAAAGTTTGTTACATTTAGTTAAAACCTATCCAAACCAAGTGTAGATTAAGGTTAAATAAAAAAGGTATTTTTTTTTTCTTTACGGTTTTTTACCGGCTTATTTTTTTGTTAAATAGTTTTTATTTAATATGTTTTTCCTACAACCAATTCAATACATTCAATAAATATTTTTTTCCCAAATTTATATGGGACCAACTTCAAAGTATACCCTATCCAATAAAAAAAGAATTATCAAAATCGGACTACTCTGTAAAATAATTAATTGAATCAGGCGTACTTTCTTAAAAATAGACCCACACTGCTCTGTTCTGTTGTGGAGGAACTGCATGAACTTAGCTACCTATTATAAGGCCGCGGGTGAGCAAAGAAATTATTTTAGTTCATTGATATGTTAAAAGTTATGCGTGGTGGTTATACATTACAATCAGTACTAATATTATAAATGCGAAAATGTCTGCGTTTGTATGTTTGTTCGTCTTTCACGTCATTTTACAATAAAGTTCCTGTAGAAGCATGGAAATTGCCACACAACTCTTTTAAAGAATACATAAAGAGTGCACTCCTGAAGAAAGCTTACTATAAAGTTGAGGAGTACTTATGTGATGATGCGACATGGCCAAAACTGAAAGCCGATGACAAATTGGGATGTTGATGTGTGATGTGATGTACTCGTGTTTGTGTGTGTGCGCGCGCGCGCGTGTGTGTGTGTGTGTGTGTGTGTGTGTGTGTGTTTATGTCGGTGTATTTGTATTGTATAGTGTTGTGAAGTGTGACTTGGCAGTGTCCCGGCGCATTTCGTGTCTAGTTTCTGGTTGCCGTTGTCCGCGTTGCAGAATTTAATTTATAATATTTATTAGTTTGACATTTGGAGACCTTATACATCTCCATTTCTTTATTTTAATAATTATTATTAGTTTTTGACCTTGGAGGCTTTTTACACCTCTGAAGATTGTATAATTTAATTAATTTAATTAGTTTACTTTGACATTTAGAGACTATATACATCTCTGAATTATTTAGATTAGGAATTTTATTATTAACATAGGGACTTTATACATCCCCTTGCTGTATAATAATTTTATTATTAACTCAGGGACTTTATACATCCCCTTGTTATGTTTAAGGCTGTATATTGTTAAGCTTATGGATTTTAAACTTTTATATTTTTAGTTTAAATTCTAGTCACAGGCTCGCGACGTCGAAGTTCCCAAGACGATCCCATAGAGCTTATGGGAACGGAAGCAATACCATGCCCTCGGTACCGCTCTGCTTTCAGAGCATGACATGAGTGCGTGTGAGCTAACTTTGGGGGCGGCAGACGTGAACTTGCCTTCGAAATCCAAAAGCTTAATGGTACTTGACCTGAAATGTATATTTCAGAACTAAATTATTGTTATTATTATTTTAAAATTTATGACGGTGGAAGCATTCTACACTTCCACTGAACGTAGATATAGTTTAGATATAGTTAGTGTTTAGTATTGTATAATATAGTTTTTAAGTATTTTATTTGTAATTATATTTTTATGAAAAAATGACTTTCTGCCAAGTTTCTTGCGGCGCATTCTTCTTGGCAATGATGGTCTTTCCGAAAGCGCTGGTAGTTTAAAAAAATGACGTGTAAAAGTGCCCATTGCGGCCTATTTACTGAATAAATCATTTAAATTTTGAATTTTTGAATTTGACGTCAAAATGGAGCAACGGAGTTTATGCGGGCCAGATAGTGACATAGTATACTTTTTATCCCGAAAAAATGCACAGTTCCCGAGGGATAAGCGCGCGATAACCGAATTCCACGCGGGCGAAGCTGCGGTCAAAAGCTAGTAAAATAATATATTATATCCCAGGAAACCACCCAATTACCCACTTATACAAATTATATCCACTAATAAATACAAAACTCAATTGCAACACGAAGTCAAAGTCAAAGTCAAAATATCTTTATTCAATTTAGGCTATAACAAGCAAATTAAGATTGGTTTTTTGGAATCTTTTTGTATTTTTTATTTCAATTCCAAATTTTTACTTTTACGGTCATCCCGTAAAACCGAAATTGAAAATACAAACTGAAATATAGATGCACAGAAAAAACATAAAAATAAGACCATCACTGGGAATCGAACCCAGGTCCTCGGTAATCCGTACCGCGTGCTATACCGCTACACCACTGATGGTCTGCACTGGTGACCATCAGTGACTGCATGGTGGTGTGGTGGTGGTCTTATTTTTCTGTTTTTTCTGTGCATCTGTATTTCAGTTTGTATTTTCACTATAACAAGCACTTAATGAATATCACTCGAAGGATTCACGGCTCCTCGAATGCAACACATGTAGCTAATTACATAAAGTTTCAATCCCTTGCCATATACGTGACATTTCAAGCAAATATTGCTAATGAACAATATCTACATAATTATTAGTTACTGAAAGAAGACCCCTGTCAAAGTCTGTATTAGCTGCACAATATGTGTCATTTTACTTAAGCCAAGGAGTATTCCTTCTGTTCTAATAGTATCTTGTAGTGGGTTTGAGACCGGGATTCGATAGTCAATTGTCTTTTGCTCCGGGTGGCCTGCCGTGTAACTTGAAGAGCACACGCTAAGTTGAACTTCAAGCTGTATTAGTTGCCAATGGAATTGAACATTTGATTATTCGTGAAGTACAGACGATCACATCCTTATGTTAACAGTCGAACAAACTGATGTTCAAGGGTGGAAGCTTTTGACAATCAATTTCACTATGACTTCCTTGACAAAAGTAAGGGATGTCAACATGATATTAGCACAAAGGTTCCACTCTGATACATGATCCAGTTTGTGTGATGTACATGGACTTAGTGGTGTGGTACCGTATTATAATAAATAAATTCCTACAGGTTGCATGTTATTTTACCCGCTACATAATTACAGCATTATAGATATATTTTTTTTCATGTTCCTGTTTTTTGTTTATGTTAATTATCTACTATTCCTGTTCCAAAGTGAATTATTATTCTTTACTAGCTAGTAAAGCTTCGTACCTACGCGTAAACCTTTAAGTCTAGCAGTTGAATTAAAAGCCCGGGATTTTACATTAAATCCTGTGGGAATTCCAAAAAACTACATCAAAGATTTAGGTAATGTAGGTTAAACGAACCTGGCCGAATAAATTACTTTACCACAAGTGAAAATTTTTGAAAACGATTCAATTTGGCATATAAAAGCTCAGAAGCTCGAATGCTTATATTGTTTTTATTTTGAGTGAATTTATATCTTACAATAGAGAGCAATTAGAGCAATTTATGATTTGAAGACGCGTGATTATAAAGTATCATGGACAGAAATATTTGGAAATAATTCCGATCCGTGAAACCGCCGTGCCGCCGTGGAGCCGTGGTGCCCTAGTGGTTTGACCTATCGCCTCTCAAGCAGAGGGTCGTGGGTTCAAACCCCGGCTCGCACCTCTGAGTTTTTCGAAATTCATGTGCGGAATTACATTTGAAATTTACCACGAGCTTTGCGGTGAAGGAAAACATCGTGAGGAAACCTGCACAAATCTGCGAAGCAATTCAATGGTGTGTGTGAAGTTCCCAATCCGCACTGGGCCCGCGTGGGAACTATGGCCCAAGCCCTCTTGTTCTGAGAGGAGGCCTGTGCCCAGCAGTGGGACGTATATAGGCTGGGATGATGGGATTCCGATCCGCATTGGCGATCCCTTCAAATAGCGAACCTACTGTGTTAAAAATAAAGTTGTGTTAAATACTTGTGATGTATTGATATACTTAGGTAATTTAATAATACTGTAAATCTGTTTAAAAAAAATAAATACCTCGTTGAGTTTCTTGCCGGATTCTTCTCAACAGAGGTTTTTCCGAACCGGTGGTAGATTTTTTTTGACATTCATAAGTGCTTGTTATAGCCTAAATTGAATAAAGATATTTTGACTTTGACTTTGAGTGTCGCTCAAGAGCTCACGCCGTACGGACGTACCTACATATTAAATAAATTTTAATGACCATCATGAGTGCTTGGACTAACGAAGACATTTTATACCTTTTCTTTAATTAAAAATATGACAAGCTCAACACAAGAGCCGAAGCAACTTCGAGATCCACGTCTGCCATGACTGACGCGCTTGCAAGTGTGTAAATGTCATTCAAGCGTTTGTATAGGCTTGGAGTTGGTAGACGCTTGGCAAGCCACGGCAAGCGTGTAAATGTAGCATAAGACACGATCCTGAATTGTCTTAAGTTATCAGACTAATCAGCCAATTAGACTTAATTCTGGCCATCCGTGATTTGGGGCTATTCTGCGAATAGACGTGCCCTTAATCACCTGTCTTTCTAATTTCCATTACGCGATTTGGGTGTTTTACGATAATAGCAAAACACAAGGCGATTCGGATATGGATAAATATAGAATCAGAGCTAAGAAAGCCAAGTATTGTTTATACCAAGGCGGGACAATGAATTTTTTGGTGTAAATTTTGTTTAAGGGGGCTGGACTGGGCACTAATCAATTTTAGATTATTATTTATTATTATTATTTTTAATTTGAGTTTATGCACTCGTAGATAGAAATATGGGGGGAATGTCGTCTTCGTCCCTTTCCCAATCCCGATATTCCCACGGAATATAATACTAAAACCTGAAACGATAATTGAAGAAACATGAAATTTGAGGGTGTTCTTCAAGCAAAGTATTACTATGGCAGTGAAGATCGCTACGTAGTTTTGGGAATTCTCATGGAAATTTAACAAAATCCCGGATTTTCAAATTTTACTTTTAAACCTTACTTTTTTATATAAGAGGGGGAAAACGAGCATGAGGGTCACCTGATAGGAAGCAATCACCGCCGCCCATGGACACCTTACTTATTGATGGACACGAGCGATGTCGCGGGAAAGGCTAAAACAATACATACTAATATTATAAATGCGAAAGTATGTGTTTGTATGTTTGTCCGTCTTTCACGTCGAAACTGAGCGACGGATGGACGTGATTTTTGGCATAGAGATAGTTTATGGGCCGGAGAGTGACATAAGTTACTTTTTATCCCGGAAAAATTCGCTGTTTCCGAGGGAACAGCGCGCAATAACCGAATTCCACGCGGGCGAAGCCGCAGGCAAGAGCTAGTATAATATATATAGCGATACATACATATAGTGAAGACAAGATAGAATATATCAGCAAGAGATTAGGCAAAGGCCCAACGGTTTCAATCGGGCTTGAGGCTTTGGAAATAAACCCGCATAAAAAAGGTCAATTTTAGACATAAAAAAAAATATGTATCCGCAACGCACACGTTGGTTTTTTACCGACTTCCAAAAGGAGGGGGATGTCAATCTAGCTGTAATGTCACCCACGACGGAACGGAAGAGGGAATATGCGTTTAGGGTGACAGGTTGATTGTTTGTTAGTTTGTTTATGCGCAAACGAATGTTCCCATTTATCTCTAGAACGATTAGATTAATTTAGATGCAGTTTTCTGTAATAGATTTGTAGTTTTCTCTCTACTAAATCGCAAAACTCTTGAAAAAGTGTCGGTTGAGGATTACCACTTGACAGCCCGACGATAGCATGGTATCTAAAACCAAAATGCTTCAACCCGTCCGTGGATACTTTAGTGTCATAAGGTTTAACCTTGATTTTGTGCACAATTATTTTATTTTAAGCTATTATTTTTTCTTAGTTATAATCTAAAAATTCTTTATTCGGATAGTTAACAAAATATATATTATTGTATGCTTAAATAACATTTTCATCACAAAGGACAATGGCCTCAATTGTACCCGCGGGAATTATGGATTTACGTATAGTTTTCCTCCCCAAGGGAGTTATGAATAGTTTTAAAAGGTTAGTATATAATTTGTATAATTAGTATATAATTTTTAAAAGTTAGTATGACTAAAGAGGTTTCAAGTCAGCCATCGTTTTATTTACATATTTAAAACTTAGCTATAACCTAATTTTACACCATAAAAATTGGCCACGCTTTTTGAAACTTCGTTATTATTATATTTTAAATTTATATCAAATTGTTTTTCAATAAATTTAGTAAATATTTTTTTAGCATGTTGGAATAATCTGGCCGTAAGACCATTCGAATTCTAAACTACACACGGTTCTTAGTATTATCTATGGTGGACGGCTCGAAATCATTTCCCTGACGCCAATATTATAGTGATAGTGAGAGGGACGGTACGATACGCACTTCGATTTTCGAATTTTGTAGTAGTCCCCTGTATTGGCGGGTAGCGATATTTTATTCAGTTATTTTCTTAACGTGTTGCTTTTGCTGAACTGTGAAGTGTTTGGACACAAAATGATTTTTTTTGCATGTTTTTCCTCGCAATGTGATGAAAAACATTTTGTGTATCACGGGCCGTAAGGGGATTACAAACTCGGGTCATTAAAAGTCCGGCGTCGGGCTTCTAATAGACTCTCGTTAGTAATCCCCATTCTTACGCCACTTAATTCACAATGTACTATAGAATGAGTAAACATTAATATACGTCATAGTATTTTTTCTATATTCAAAACCTTGTAGTTAGAAAATTTTGGACGCGCGGGGCGGTGCGTCCGTCGATAAAAAACCGGACGGTTGGACTCATATTGGTCGCGCATTCCGGACTGCCAAGTGGTTATGTAGTGAACCTTCATGACTTTCTTGGAAAAATAGGGTAGGTTTTGCCCTTGCCTACCACACCGTAGTGATGGAGCCCGGAGTTCGTACTTGACAATAGAGAGCGCTGCGCTGCGGCCCACTCTGACATTAGCCTCCAAAGCCCTGGCGTACTTTATAAAGGACCAATTAACACTAAGAATAACGGCCGAATGTACTTTATAAAGTACAAATTGTTCACAAAATATGTCTGGGCGCTCAATATCATTTCTTTGCTTTCGGCGTCGAGACTCTAGGTCCTTGGGGTAAGGGTGCGCTGGAGCTACACAGGGAGTTTAGCAATAGGTTAAGGAGGCAACAGGCAACCCTCGCGCCGGCAGCTTTCTCGCGCAAAGAATCGCAATCGCAGTTCAACGCGGGAATGCTGCCTGCGTGATGGGCACCATGCCAAGAGGGTCACCTCTCTTTCTTAATTATGGTTTAGTATTAGTAATTTAATAGAAGTTTTAGTCCTATGGATATTTTGTATTTTCTTAATATTTCTTATTAAATAAATTTTCATTCAATTGTTCATTGAATAAGGAATTTCAAGAATTCCAGGTCTTAAGTAGTATTGTCCCTAACCTTACACGCCTTTATCGACACTCATGGGAAGAGATGGGTTCGCCTCTAAAACAAGACACACAATAATATACTCGTAATGAAAAATAAATAGAAGCAATATTCGCGTTATTTTATTTTCATTTACACTGAATAAAAGGAAAGTAAAAAATTACTTTAAATATTATTATAATGCAGCGAGGGTTTTAGCTGAACCTTTTTGTCTATTACATCCACAAATCCGCTCTATTCTTCGCTCCGTACAAAATTTTCTCTCCCAGCATCTTATTTCAAAGCAATATTTGACACTATCCTACTTTTATTTTCGTGTTTGAAAGGGATGCCAAGATGTTTGAAAGCTTTTGAGAAGAGAAGGGATGGTGGTAAGCGACTTAGCCGCAATATTGATGAAAATCGAAGGTTTTACGACTCAGGAGTTAAACGAATAATATACGATAACTGGCAAGTTTGAGAGTGTTATTACGATGTAATGAAGTGCTATTGCCGACAAATTGCCTGCGTTTGAGTAGCGGATAATTTTATCACAAAATACTTACGTTTCCCATCCATCCATATTTTTTGGAGGAAGGAAAGGGTTTCTTATTTACAACCGGCGCTAAGAAGGACAGGCGAATAAAATAGATGTTATACAAACAATTTTTCATATACAAGTTGTAAATTATTTTTTTTATTCGACTGGATGGCAAACGAGCAAGTGGGTCACCTGATGGTAAGAGGTTACCACCGCCCATAGACACCTGCAACACAAGGGGGATTGCTGATGCGTTGCCAACCTAGAGGCCTAAGATGGGATACCTCAAGTGCCAGTAATTTCACCGGCTGTCTTACTCTCCACGCCGAAACAACAATGCAAGCACTGCTATTTCACGGCAGGATTAGCGAGCAAGATGGTGGTAGCAATCCGGGCGGACCTTGCACAAGGTCCTACCACCTGCAAAAAATAAAAACCTGAAATCAAAACCTGAAAATCTAAATGCTAAATGAAAACCTGAAAGTGGTTTGTTTAGAATCGAGAGTTGTATCGATTAGGTACATTATATTTTTAAGCAGGTTGTACTTTTTTTAGTCCCTTTTATCACTGTATCCAGTCTAAATATTTACGAATGTAGCATACCTACGCCAATTAAATATATAATAGGTTGCATACTGTTTAGATATTTTATGCTGGTTTTTGAATTAATAAATGAATGAAACTATGTTTATTGCTTGAATGTGAGTCATTACAGTGGTTTTCTCTGTCTCTTTGATTTTCTTCTAAAAACGACGAAGGGCTACTGACTTATTACTAGTCAAGAGTTAATAAGTTGAAATAATACAAAACAAATCATCATCATCATCCCAGCCTATATACGTCCCACTGCTGGGCACAGGCCTCCTCTCAGAACAAGAGGGTTTGGGTCATAGTTCCCACGCGGGCCCAGTGCGGATTGGGAACTTCACACGCACCATTGAATTGCTTCGCAGGTTTGTGCAGGTTTCCTCACGATGTTTTCCTTCACCGCATAGCTCGTGGTAAATTTCAAATGTAATTCCGCACATGAATTTCGAAAAACTCAGAGGTGCGAGCCGGGTTTGAACCCACGACCCTCTGTTTGAGAGGCGATAGGTCAAACCACTAGGCCACCACGGCTTACTGCAAAACAAATAATATGCCAAAAATATAGAACCAGGGACAGCATTCCCGGAGCGGTACAGCTTAGGGATTTTTAATAAACGCGCCTATCAGTCTCTAAGGGTCGCCAACGCACCTATAATACCTCTCATGTTGATAGTCTCCCATTAGGTGACCCTCTTATATATATAAAAAAATATTATTAAATACTTATTTCCAGAATAAACTAATTTTATTTGAAACAATTAAGTATTTGAAAATAAATGCAACAAACTAACTTTCAATTATTTAATGAAGCCGGTATTTGACTGTATTATTGTACTATCACTGCACCGTGATCAAACCTTTATCTCAAACCAACGTTACTTGCTAAGGCAAAGATGATAAGTCATGCAAGTAAAGGTAAATTAATTGCAGAAAGGTAATGTCGGAAGTTGATTTATTAATTAAGTTTTGTCGTGAACAAATCTGATGAATTGAACCTGAATTCGGGGATTAATTTGTGCATAATAAATAATTTAAAGCTGCATAAATATTTAAATAACTAGCTTTTGCCCGCGACTTCGTCTGCGTAGATTTTTATATTTACACAATACTCGATAGGAATGAAGTTAATGTCCCGCATTGGCCGTTTCTTGGAATTTTCGAAAAATCCCTTCAAACTACAGCTAAACAATCAACTGAAAAATCTGATCATGATCACCAAGTTTCACATCTAAATTGCTCAAGTATTAAGATTTTTATTCTTTGCTTACTTTTTTCCTACATCGAGTGATCTCAAAGATTGCGTACATGTCTTTGGGATCGCAACCCAGCCTCGCGCTGGCTTGCCGTTTCAGCCGAAAGCGAAGCGGCCTGCCCGGCTAGAGCGGCACTGAGTCTCCCATCGCGGTCTTCCTCAGACTCCTGAGACCGTGCCGTGCCCCTGGTAGTCGATTCGTTTTTTTCGGGAAGGCATGGTAACGCCTGTAAAATGCGAGTCCCAAATCCGAAATCGTTGTAAATTTACTCCGCAAAAGAAAGAGAAAAATGATTTTTTTTTAAGTACTCACCTTCGTGACCATTATTAAGTGCTTAAAAGAGGAAATACGTATGAATATTGATGCGATATAATTCGTCATCATCAGCCGGAAGAGGTCCACTGATCGAAAAAGGCCTACCCCTTACAACGCCACAATAATAATACTCGTAATAAATCCATTTATTTCGGGCAACTTGGCCCATACAATAAATACCTTACAGACTAACGTACCTACATATAATCAATAATATTACAATACAAATAAATTATAAATTACAATGAACGACAACTCGCCACTTGCATCCACCGGTTTCCCGCAAGTCTCACAATGTCGTCATTCTACCTGGAGGGAGGCCTGCCAACGCTTCGTCTTCCGGTCGCCGCTCCTCGAGGACTTCTCCCCCAATGAATAATAATGAATATCTGTTCTTCGAGCGATGTGGCCTGCCAATTGCCACTTCAACTTGCATATAATTTTTCGAGCTATGTCAGTGACCCTAGTTCTTCGCCGAATTTTCGTATTCCGGATATAAATTAATTAGGAATAATTTATGTCATTTTTCTATTAATTAATTATACGCGTGTTGAATATGAGTGTTGATGTAACCACTACGTAACTATGTTAACTCGTTTGTTTCATAGTTCTCCATAAGATGGCACTGTGAAATGTGTTGCAATTCATTTATTTTTGTTGTATCAATTACCTATTCAGTTAAATTTCTTGATATCCGTACACCCTCTTTTAAACTTAGTCAATTTGGCTAAATCGGCGCCATCTGTTAGTGTAACAGGGTACTCGATAGCGATACTTATACTCGTACGCGTGTTGATATGTGTGTTGATTTTACCATTACTTATACTTCTTTTTTTAGCATTAGAAAGAAGGCAAGCGATCTTGATGTGTCTTTATATTGAAAAAAACTTTTGCAAATAAGTCACAACAAATAGTAACAATTAGCAAGGATATAATGATCATTTACATGCTTTTGGTATCATAAAAGTAATAACAACTGTTTTTCAAAACGTTTTTCAATAAAAAGACTCGTCAAGATTGTTTACCCTTTTTCTAATGCTAAAAAACTAAGTACTATGTAAGTAAACTCTTTTTTATTAGTTTACTCCATTATTTACTGTTTACCCAGTTCTCCAAAAGATGGCATTGCAATGTGTGGGCAATTACTTTATTGTCGTTTTATTTTAGTCGTATTAGTAAATCAATTAAATTTGTTGATATCCGTACTCCCTCTTTTAAACTTAGAGTTAATTTGGCAAAATCCTTCCTCAGTGGCTTACTCGAGTCACAACGTTATTAATTTCAGCGCCATCTGTTAGTTTATCAGGGTACTTGATAGTCATAGCACGTATTTGAAAACTTGAAGGTGGAAACTTAACTCAATCGAATCGAATGTAGTAGCTACCTCCACTTTTAAGGGTTGAATTTTTATACCCTAAGGGTCGAATTTTTGTAGCCTATAACCTAGCCGGGGATTTTCTCGTCAGATTAGTAAAGTTTGCATAAAAATCCGTTCAGCCGTTCTCACGTGATGCGCGGTCAAATAAACGACAAACAGATAAACAGACAAACAGACAAAAATTCTAAAAACTGTTGGAACGTGTTCTGTTATCGACTCTAAGTATCCCCAGACAACTTTTTTTCGAATATCTTCCATGTACAGACTTTCGACCCTCTTCAGCTTTATTATATGTATAGATTATAGCAAACGCGCGGATGCATACGCCCGCTATTTTGCTCAAATAAATATTTTGCTTGGCAGCTTTATTAAAATTTTGTTATTTTACTAAGTTTCTATTTAAAATACCTAATCAATTTTAGTCGGAGATTTTCGTAAAACATTATAATATTACTTACTTACTATCTATACATCTATACATATAATAAAGCTGAAGAGGGTCGAAAGTCTGTACATGGAAGATATTCGAAAAAAAGTTGTCTGGGGATACTTAGAGTCGATAACAGAACACGTTCCAACAGTTTTTAGAATTTTTGTCTGTTTGTCTGTTTATCTGTTTGTCGTTTATTTGACCGCGCATCACGTGAGAACGGCTGAACGGATTTTTATGCAAACTTTACTAATCTGACGAGAAAATCCCCGGCCAGGTTATAGGCTACAAAACTTCGACCCTTAGGGTATAAAATTCAACCCTTAAAAGTGGAGGTAGCTACTACATTCGATTCGATTGAGTTAAGTTTCCACCTTCAAGTTTTCAAATACGTGCTATGACTATCAAGTACCCTGATAAACTAACAGATGGCGCTGAAATTAATAACGTTGTGACTCGAGTAAGCCACTGAGGAAGGATTTTGCCAAATTAACTCTAAGTTTAAAAGAGGGAGTACGGATATCAACAAATTTAATTGAATAATTTAATTGATTTACTAATACGACTAAAATTAAACGACAATAAAGTAATTGCCCACACATTGCAATGCCATCTTTTGGAGAACTGGGTAAACAGTAAATAATGGAGTAAACTAATAAAAAAGAGTTTACTTACATAGTACTTAGTTTTTAGCATTAGAAAAAGGGTAAACAATCTTGACGAGTCTTTTTATTGAAAAACGTTTTGAAAAACAGTTGTTATTACTTTTATGATACCAAAAGCATGTAAATGATCATTATATCCTTGCTAATTGTTACTATTTGTTGTGACTTATTTGCAAAAGTTTTTTTCAATATAAAGACACATCAAGATCGCTTGCCTTCTTTCTAATGCTAAAAAAAGAAGTATAAGTAATGGTAAAATCAACACACATATCAACACGCGTACGAGTATAAGTATCGCTATCGAGTACCCTGTTACACTAACAGATGGCGCCGATTTAGCCAAATTGACTAAGTTTAAAAGAGGGTGTACGGATATCAAGAAATTTAACTGAATAGGTAATTGATACAACAAAAATAAATGAATTGCAACACATTTCACAGTGCCATCTTATGGAGAACTATGAAACAAACGAGTTAACATAGTTACGTAGTGGTTACATCAACACTCATATTCAACACGCGTATAATTAATTAATAGAAAAATGACATAAATTATTCCTAATTAATTTATATCCGGAATACGAAAATTCGGCGAAGAACTAGGGTCACTGACATAGCTCGAAAAATGATATGCAAGTTGAAGTGGCAATTGGCAGGCCACATCGCTCGAAGACCAGATATTCATTATTACTCATTGGGGGAGAAGTCCTCGAGGAGCGGCGACCGGAAGACGAAGCGTTGGCAGGCCTCCCTCCAGGTAGAATGACGACATTGTGAGACTTGCGGGAAACCGGTGGATGCAAGTGGCGAGTTGTCGTTCATTGTAATTTATAATTTATTTGTATTGTAATATTATTGATTATATGTAGGTACGTTAGTCTGTAATGTATTTATTGTATGGGCCAAGTTGCCCGAAATAAATGGATTTATTACGAGTATTATTATTGTGGCGTTGTAAGGGCAGGCCTTTTTCGATCAGTGGACCTCTTCCGGCTGATGATGACGAATTATATCGCATCAATATTCATACGTATTTCCTCTTTTAAGCACTTAATAATGGTCACGAAGGTGAGTACTTAAAAAAAAATCATTTTTCTCTTTCTTTTGCGGAGTAAATTTACAACGATTTCGGATTTGGGACTCGCATTTTACAGGCGTTACCATGCCTTCCCGAAAAAACGAATCGACTACCAGGGGCACGGCACGGTCTCAGGAGTCTGAGGAAGACCGCGATGGGAGACTCAGTGCCGCTCTAGCCGGGCAGGCCGCTTCGCTTTCGGCTGAAACGGCAAGCCAGCGCGAGGCTGGGTTGCGATCCCAAAGACATGTACGCAATCTTTGAGATCACTCGATGTAGGAAAAAAGTAAGCAAAGAATAAAATCTTAATACTTGAGCAATTTAGATGTGAAACTTGGTGATCATGATCAGATTTTTCAGTTGATTGTTTAGCTGTAGTTTGAAGGGATTTTTCGAAAATTCCAAGAAACGGCCAATGCGGGACATTAACTTCATTCCTATCGAGTATTGTGTAAATATAAAAATCTACGCAGACGAAGTCGCGGGCAAAAGCTAGTATCATAATATGTTGTGATATATCGTTACTACTTTGAAAAAACCGGCCATGAGCGTGTCGGACACGCCTGAAATAGGGTTCCGTAGCTATTACGAAAAAATTAATTAATCTAAGGATTTTGTATTTTGTACAGAATATTCCAAGTTTAAGTATATTTTATAGCTTAGGCTGCTATTTACTTTTAAACTACTAATAATTTTCATGAAAATTTAACCGTTATAGTTTTCCTTGTAAGTTTGATATACTTACTACCATCCTGGTTTTTTTTTAATTTTCCACCCACCGGTTTAGATTTTAGAAGGGGGGGGGACGATCGATTTTAATGAAAATTTGCACTTTAAAGTTGAATATTTTGCAAACAAATCACTGAATTTAAGAATCGTTTTAGCAACCAAATACCAAAAAAAAACACCCACTCTACGTCTATGGGAGGTACCTTAAAAAAATATTTTTTATTTTTTGTTGTACTATTTTGTCGGCATAGTTTACATATGTATTCGTGCAAAATTACATCTTTCTAGCGTTGATAGTCCCTGAGCAAAGCCGCGGACGGACGGACAGACAGACAGACATGGCGAAACTATAAGGGTTCCGTTTTTGCCATTTTGGTTACGGAACCCTTAAAAGCCCGTATCTCAAAATTGATAATTTTACTGAGTGAACTTTATGAACATTATTAGTATTTCAAGAGTCAATTTTGTTGACGTATTTATTTAAGATACTTATGAGATTTTTTTCAAAGTAGCGACGATATCACTCTTTCCCTATTAAGTTAATAATATTTTTTGTAATGGTCCGTTTATAAAAAAAATAAGCTACCATTTTCACATAATTAAAAACATTAAATTACAAAAATCAAAGAGCCGTGGTGGCCTAGTGGTTTGACCTATCGCCTCTCAAACAGAGGGTCGTGGGTTCAAACCCCGGCTCGCACCTCTGAGTTTTTCCAAATTCATGTGCGGAATTACATTTGAAATTTACCACGAGCTATGCGGTGAAGGAAAACATCGTGAGGAAACCTGCACAAACCTGCGAAGCAATTCAATGGTGCGTCTGAAGTTCCCAATCCGCACTGGGCCCGCGTGGGAACTATGGCCCAAGCCCTCTTGTTCTGAGAGGAGGCCTGTGCCCAGCAGTGGGACGTATATAGGCTGGGATGATGATAACAAAAATCAAAAAACCCGACTGCCAAACATACGCTCGAAAAACATAACCCTCCTTCGGGTAGTCGGGTAAAAAAAGTTAAATTTATTCGGTCGAGTTTTAGATATTTAGGGGCTGTTTCACCATCCATTGATTAGTGTTAAGCGACGGTTAAATGTGATGCCGTCTCCGTCTATTCGAACAAAACAAATAGAGACGGCATCACACCTAACCACCAGTTAACACTAATCAATGGATGGTGAAACAGCCCTTAATTTTTTTATTGTAACGTTGGTATCTTCCTAGTATAAGAAAACAAATGCTTTGTTTACTTTCCCCCGCTTTTGAACCGTAAGTAGAACAAATTATTCATGATTAGAACAAAGATAGAACTTTTGTTAACATCCCATCAAAATAAGGGCGGAATTACCATAACTCGTCGCTGAGATAAAGTTCCATTTCTATCAGATAAAGATTAGGGCTCACAGATGGACAAAGGCACGAAGCAACCCATTTAAACGCTATCTCCCCTTTGAATGGCAGCGATAATGAATTCTTACGGCAGTGTGAAACACCCTTTAACGAATCATTAGATGGGTAAAATCGAGGGCATATATATATACAGCTATAGCGTCAAATATATGTATACATCGACCTTTTGGTTAGTAGTGTCATCATCGTCTCGGCCTATACGAGTATATTATGTCCCACTGCTGGGCACAGAACTCCGCTCACAATGAAAGAGCTTGGGTCCTATTTCCCACGCGAGCTCTATGGGGATTGGGAACTTCACACACACCATTTTTAGGGTTCCGAACACAAAGGGTAAAAACGGAAACCCTATTACTAAAACTTCGCTGTCCGTCCGTCCGTCTGTCACCACATCAGGCTGTACTTCATGAACCGTGATAGTTAGACAATTGAAATTTTCACAGACTATGTACAACTGTAGCCGCTATAAAAACAAATACTAAAAACAGAATAAAATAAATATTTAAGGGGTCTCCCATACAGCAAACGTTATTTTTAGCCGTTTTTTGTTAATGTCTAATGAATGTTGTATAGATGATGCGGAACCCTTCGTGCGCGAGTCCGACTCGCACTAGGCAGCTTGTTTTCACCGGTGTGTACAGGTTTCGTCACGATGTTTTTATCCGTTAAGCTCAGAGTAAGTTTCAAAAGTAATTTTGCACAGAGGTACCTACCAAAAAACTCAGAAGTTGCACCGTGCGAACTTAAGATCGAACCCACGAGCCTCAGCTTGAAAGGCAGGGAAATTGAATTGACAGAATCTAAAGATAAGATATTTTTGACGTCTTGGTATCGTACATATATTTATGACGTTGACTGCACACATAACAACAATACACAATTTATGTGATTGTATGTGTGTGTGTGTGTGTTTTTTTTTTTTTTTTTTTTATTCGACTGGATGGCAAACAAGCAAGTGGGTCTCCTGATGGTAAGAGATCACCACCGCCCATAAACGTCTGCAACACCAGGGGTATTGCAGACGCGTTGCCAACCTAGAGGCCTAAGGTGGGATACCTCACGTGCCAGTAATTTCACCGGCTGTCTTACTCTCCACGCCGAAACACAACAGTGCAAGCACTCTGCAAGTGTTTGCTACTCTTTCACATTAAATCGACTGGAAGAATTAGGTACGTAGAGGTGACGATATAATTTTCAAGAATTCCCGTGAGGATTTAGTGAAATACCGGAATTTCAATTCATGAGGGTTTTCACAGAGGCGAAGCATCGCTAGATGGCGTTAGGCGTTTGACGGTTGACGTTTGCTTGCGATTGGCTCATTTAGTCATTTAACCAATCACAAGCAATCGTCAAACGTCAAACGGATCTCACGATACTAACGCCATCTAGCGATATTTCGCCTACGTGAAAACCCTCATTACCGGATCTAATGCTTCAAGCGAGTGACGCCGCGGGTAAACGCTAGTATGTTTATAATTCGCCAATAAAACTAGACGTGCGCGGACACGGCCTAATTAATGGATGCATTATAAGCTCAGCTGCAGTACAGCGTAGTGGACTGACAGTGGTTCGTTGTTTGTCCATCCCAGCCTATATACGTCCCACTGCTGGTTGCAGGCCTCCTCTCAGAACGTGCGGATTGGGAACTTCACACGCAGCATTAAATTGCTTCGCAAGTTTGTGCAGGTTTTCTCACGATGTTTTCCTTCGCCGCAAAGCTTTTAATAATAATTTATTTCCTACTTGTATAATAATAGGTACTTACTGTATTTGAGCTATTATCTCTCAAGCAGAGGGTCGTGGGTTCGAGCTTGTGTGGCTATATTATACTAGGTACATCGTCAGATATGAAAATAATTATCCTTGGACGCTCTTAGACCAAGTTCTATACATGGACAACTTTTTATGGAAAGTGAACCAAAACCAACAGAAAAAAAAACATTTAATTCGCCAATAAAACAAGACAGAGCAACAGAGCAACAGAGCTGACAGTAATGTCATTAGATCGGTAGGTCTTTACATGTAATTACATAACTGAGATAGCCATATTTTTGTCATAGTAAGTACGAAACTGTGTTTTACTCTGAGAATACACGCATAACACCTTATAACAGATTCTATGAAATCTTGGACGATTGTAAAATCTTGGAAATGATATCAAGGGTAAGTACATTATTATTTTATATATTTTTATTTTACACACCTTGGTCTTGGTACCCGAATTAATCTGTTGTATCAACCTTCCAGGTGTTCTAAAGCAATAAGGTAAACTGTCCTGGTAAAAGACAGTTTCTCGTAAATTGTACTTACACATATATAATTACTAGCTTTTGCCCGCGACTTCGTCTGCGTAGATTTTTATATTTACACAATACTCGATAGGAATGAAGTTAATGTCCCGCATTGGCCGTTTCTTGGAATTTTCGAAAAATCCCTTCAAACTACAGCTAAACAATCAACTGAAAAAATCTGATCATGATCACCAAGTTTCACATCTAAATTGCTCAAGAAATAAGATTTTTATTCTTTGCTTACTTTTTTCCTACATCGAGTGATCTCAAAGATTGCGTACATGTCTTTGGGATCGCAACCCAGCCTCGCGCTGGCTTGCCGTTTCAGCCGAAAGCGAAGCGGGCTGCCCGGCTAGAGCGGCACTGAGTCTCCCATCGCGGTCTTCCTCAGACTCCTGAGACCGTGCCGTGCCCCTGGTAGTCGATTCGTTTTTTCGGGAAGGCATGGTAACGCCTGTAAAATGCGAGTCCAAATCCGAAATCGTTGTAAATTTACTCCGCAAAAGAAAGAGAAAAATGTTTTTTTTTTAAGTACTCACCTTCGTGACCATTATTAAGTGCTTAAAAGAGGCAATACGTAAGAATATTGATGCGATATAATTCGTCATCATCAGCCGGAAGAGGTCCACTGATCGAAAAAGGCTTACCCCTTACAACGCCACAATAATAATACTCGTAATAAATCCATTTATTTCGGGCAACTTGGCCCATACAATAAATACCTTACAGACTAACGTACCTACATATAATCAATAATATTACAATACAAATAAATTATAAATTACAATGAACGACAACTCGCCACTTGCATCCACCGGTTTCCCGCAAGTCTCACAATGTCGTCATTCTACCTGGAGGGAGGCCTGCCAACGCTTCGTCTTCCGGTCGCCGCTCCTCGAGGACTTCTCCCCCAATGAATAATAATGAATATCTGTTCTTCGAGCGATGTGGCCTGCCAATTGCCACTTCAACTTGCATATAATTTTTCGAGCTATGTCAGTGACCCTAGTTCTTCGCCGAATTTTCGTATTCCGGATATAAATTAATTAGGAATAATTTATGTCATTTTTCTATTAATTAATTATACGCGTGTTGAATATGAGTGTTGATGTAACCACTACGTAACTATGTTAACTCGTTTGTTTCATAGTTCTCCATAAGATGGCACTGTGAAATGTGTTGCAATTCATTTATTTTTGTTGTATCAATTACCTATTCAGTTAAATTTCTTGATATCCGTACACCCTCTTTTAAACTTAGTCAATTTGGCTAAATCGGCGCCATCTGTTAGTGTAACAGGGTACTCGATAGCGATACTTATACTCGTACGCGTGTTGATATGTGTGTTGATTTTACCATTACTTATACTTCTTTTTTTAGCATTAGAAAGAAGGCAAGCGATCTTTATATTGAAAAAAACTTTTGCAAATAAGTCACAACAAATAGTAACAATTAGCAAGGATATAATGATCATTTACATGCTTTTGGTATCATAAAAGTAATAGCAACTGTTTTTCAAAACGTTTTTCAATAAAAAGACTCTTCAAGATTGTTTACCCTTTTTCTAATGCTAAAAAACTAAGTACTATGTAAGTAAACTCTTTTTTATTAGTTTACTCCATTATTTACTGTTTACCCAGTTCTCCAAAAGATGGCATTGCAATGTGTGGGCAATTACTTTATTGTCGTTTAATTTTAGTCGTATTAGTAGAGTTAATTTGGCAAAATCCTTCCTCAGTGGCTTACTCGAGTCACAACGTTATTAATTTCAGCGCCATCTGTTAGTTTATCAGGGTACTTGATAGTCATAGCACGTATTTGAAAACTTGAAGGTGGAAACTTAACTCAATCGAATCGAATGTAGTAGCTACCTCCACTTTTAAGGGTTGAATTTTTATACCCTAAGGGTCGAATTTTTGTAGCCTATAACCTGGCCGGGGATTTTCTCGTCAGATTAGTAAAGTTTGCATAAAAATCCGTTCAGCCGTTCTCACGTGATGCGCGGTCAAATAAATGACAAACAGATAAACAGACAAACAGACAAACAGACAAAAATTCTAAAAACTGTTGGAACGTGTTCTGTTATCGATTCTAAGTATCCCCAGACAACTTTTTTTCGAATATCTTCCATGTACAGACTTTCCACCAACTTCAGCTTTATTATATGTACTAGCTTTTGCCCGCGACTTCGTCTGCGTAGATTTTTATATTTAAACAATACTCGATAGGAATTAAGTTAATGTCCCGCATTGGCAGTGTTCGTGGAATTTTCGAAATATCCCTTCAAACTATGGCTAAGCAATAAACTGAAAAATCTGATCATGATCATCAAGTTTTACATCTATGTATATTTCTCAAGAAATAAGATTTTTATTCTTTTATTTTCCTACATCGAGCGATCTCAAAGATGTACATGTCTTTGGTATCGCAACCCAGCCTAGTGCTGGCTTGCCGTTTCAGCCGAAAGCGAAGCGGCCTGCCTGGCTAGAGCGCCACTAAGTCTCCCATCGCGGTCTTCCTCGGACTCCTGAGACCGTGCCCCTGGTAGTTTTTATGCGCTGCGAGACTTTCGCGAAAAATTCGTTTTTTTCGGGAAGGTATGGTAACGCCTATAAAACGCGAGTCCCAATTCCGAAATCTTTTGAAATTTACCCCGCAAAAGAAAGAGAAATTTTTATTTTTAAGTACTCACCTTCGTGACCATTATTAAAAGTGCTTAAAAGAGGCAATACGTATGAATATAGATGCGATATAATTCGTCATCATCAGCCGGAAGAGGTCCACTGCTAGCCAAAGCGGGAGGGTTTCGTTTTCTGTCTTAAAACGAAAGAAGGTAAGCGATCTTGATGTGTATTTTTATTGAAAAACACTTGAAAAATAAGTCACAGCAAAAATTTTGTAACAATTAGCAAGGACATAATGGTCATTTATATGCTTTTGGTATCGTATGTAATAGTAACTGTATATTTTAAACGTTTTTAAGTAAAAAGACTCGTCAAGATTGCTTACCCTTTTTCTAATGCTAAAACAAACGAAGTATAACTATGTAAGTAAACTCTTTTTTATTACTTTACTTCATTACTTACTGTTTACCCAGTTCTCCAAACGATGGCACTGCAATGTGTGGCAATTACTTTATTTTCGTTTCATTTTAGTTGTATTATTAAATCAATTCAATTATTCAATTAAATTTGCTGATATCCGTACTCCCTCTTTTAAACTTAGTTAATTTAAATCCTTCCTCAGTGGCTTACTCGTGTCACAACGTTACTAATTTCAGCGCCATCTGTTAGTTTATCATGGTACTTGATAGTCATAGCACGTATTTGAAAACTTGAAGGTGGAAACTTAACTCAATCGAGTGTAGTACCTAGCTACCTCCACTTTTAAGGGTTGAATTTTTATGCCCTAAGGGTCGAATTTTTATGGCCTATAACCTGGCCGGGGATTTTCTCGTCAGATTAGTAAAGTTTGTATAAAAATCCGTTCACCCGTTCTCACGTGATGCGCGGTCAAATAAACGACAAACAGATAAACAGACAAACAGACAAAAATTCTAAAAACTGTTGAAACGTGTTCTGTTATCGATTCTAAGTCTCCCCAGCCAACTTTTTTTCGAATATCTTCCATGTACAGACTTTCGACCCTCTTCAGCTTTATTATATGTAAAGATTCAATTAAATTTGCTGATATCCGTACTCCCTCTTTTAAACTTAGTTAATTTAAATCCTTCCTCAGTGGCTTACTCGTGTCACAACGTTACTAATTTCAGCGCTATCTGTTAGTTTATCATGGTACTTGATAGTCATAGCACGTATTTGAAAACTTGAAGGTGGAAACTTAACTCAATCGAGTGTAGTACCTAGCTACCTCCACTTTTAAGGGTTGAATTTGTATGCCCTAAGGGTCGAATTTTTATGGCCTATAACCTGGCCGGGGATTTTCTCGTCAGATTAGTAAAGTTTGTATAAAAATCCGTTCACCCGTTCTCACGTGATGCGCGGTCAAATAAACGACAAACAGATAAACAGACAAACAGACAAAAATTCTAAAAACTGTTGAAACGTGTTCTGTTATCGATTCTAAGTCTCCCCAGCCAACTTTTTTTCGAATATCTTCCATGTACAGACTTTCGACCCTCTTCAGCTTTATTATATGTAAAGATTCAATTAAATTTGCTGATATCCGTACTCCCTCTTTTAAACTTAGTTAATTTAAATCCTTCCTCAGTGGCTTACTCGTGTCACAACGTTACTAATTTCAGCGCCATCTGTTAGTTTATCATGGTACTTGATAGTCATAGCACGTATTTGAAAACTTGAAGGTGGAAACTTAACTCAATCGAGTGTAGTACCTAGCTACCTCCACTTTTAAGGGTTGAATTTTTATGCCCTAAGGGTCGAATTTTTATGGCCTATAACCTGGCCGGGGATTTTCTCGTCAGATTAGTAAAGTTTGTATAAAAATCCGTTCACCCGTTCTCACGTGATGCGCGGTCAAATAAACGACAAACAGATAAACAGACAAACAGACAAAAATTCTAAAAACTGTTGAAACGTGTTCTGTTATCGATTCTAAGTCTCCCCAGACAACTTTTTTTCGAATATCTTCCATGTACAGACTTTCCACCAACTTCAGCTTTATTATATGTATAGATAGATAGATAGATTTAGGTATATCTCAGTTATGCAACGGAATTCAACTTTGAGCGATAGAACGAAAGAAGCATATAAGCAGACCTTTTTTGATCTAACTCAGCTATGTTAGCTTTTGGTCCATTTTGACGCATAGTCCTTTGCTATTCTCCTTTCATACGGTTCGGCTGTTGCTTAAATTAACTATAAGCTATGTATATATGAGCCAAGCCCACTTGTGAACGCAATTTCATAATGCATATCATGCTAGCATTTGTGCAAAACGTAAATTTACGGCCTATGAATTGATACATTTTAATGGATAGCTTTCCTAGAACACTAATTTTCATCATGATCAAGCGTGATTCACTTCACTTAATAAATAAAAATAAAAAAATATCATGGGACACTTCACACCAATTGACCTAGTCCCAAACTAAGCAAAGCTTATACTATGGATACTAGGCAACGGATAAACATACTTATATAGATAAATTCATACTTAAATACATATTGAACATCCAAGACCCGAGAACAAACATTCGTATTATTCATACAAATATCTGCCCCGGCCGGGAATCGAACCCGAAACCTCAAGCTTCGTAGTCAGGTTCTCTAACAACTTGGCCATCCGGTCGTCCAGTCGGTTTAAGTTACTTAGAGTTGAATTTGATAGAAATTGGAATTGTCCATTAATAAAAATGCAGATACATTTTGGCAGAGTACAATGAACTTCAATCCATTGTTGGCATTTTGCCAGTTAAAAAAAACCTATAAAAATTACTAGGTAGGTGTTCAGTCGAACTAAATCTGCTGATATTATGTAGATTCTACTCCAGATTTCGTAACACATTGCGCCTTGGATGGTAAGCCGTTTTATTATGGTATTTCATGTTATTACTGCTAAACTTCATAACTAAGCGTGGTTGGTAATATATAAAGCTTTTCGCAAATATCTGAGCTATCACTGTTAGAGACAGATGTTCTTGAATGATAGCCATATCAGAAGAGACAGGGCGAGTAAACCCTCTACAAGTAGCTAGCTACCCTCTACAAGGTAGACGTATATCTTGGTGAAGATGTCAGTAGTCCGATGGAAGGTGGGTTATTGCTTCAGCTCGTTTGTGGTGCGTGCGCCGCTGCTGCTGATGAAGACTATCGCCAGTTCTGCCTTCTGACCGAAAGACGACGTGTTTCGGCGGTTCCGGGGCACCATGCCACAGACGAATACGGTGTCAGAGATGGTGACTAAAACGGAGTCGGGCCGTGTCTAACCTATAGTGTTCAGCCGCTAAGAAGTCAATCCTGACACATTGCACAACTATGAAGTTCCTGATTATTGTTAATATCAATCTTTAAAAAAACTGCTATACAACAAGTACCTAAGCATCATTTTTGTTTATAGTTAATATTCAGATATTATATTCATTATATATGTCGGCGGCCGATCGTAAAATCCGCCAGATCACGAAATTCCTAGGCATATCGTGAAACGCCGCCATTTCATGATATGCCTAAACGTTGGCCAGGCATATCACGATGTGCCTGAGAAATAATACGGCAGATCGATTAGAGCAACGCATTCGTCGATATTCCTAGCTCTATACCGGGCACATCGTAAAATAGTTTCTTTTTTGGCCACTGGTGGCGCTGCGTATGCAATGGCGGCCGGCGAAGTGCCAGAACTGATATGGCGGCGTTTCATGATGTGCCTAGGAATATCATGAACTGCCTAAACTCGTTAAATCATGAAATGGCGGCGCTTCATGATATGCCTAGGAATTTCATGATCTGCCTAAACGTCACTAGGCAAATCGCTAAACGGTGAGTTTTGAACGATATGGCGGATGTCCCTTAGCCAATTCATGAAATGGCGGCATTTCACGATATGCCTAGGAATTTCGTGATCTGGCGGATTTTACCATCGGCCGCCGACATATTCATTAGTTTTGCAATGTTAGTTAGATTTAAATATTTAGAGGCTGTTTCACCATCCATTGATTATTGTTAACTGACGGTTAAATGTGATGCCGTCTCTATTTGTTTTGTTCGAATAGACGGGGACGGCATCACATTTAACCGTCGGTTTACACTAATCAATGGATGGTGAAACAGCCCCTTAGTTTTTATAAATAATATGTATATTAGTCTGTTAGGTATTTATTTCAAACGTCATGTTGCCCGAAATAAATGGATTAATTATTGTGGCGTTCGTTGAGAGAGGCCTATGTTCAAGTGAATATTCAAGCGATTTGACCGTTTGGTTAAACCTCATTTCCATTCCACGTTTATTAGCACAACGGAAGGACAAGCCCCTTAGTTTTCATAAAAACTTAACCCTGAGCATCATCACTTAATAATACTTTTGCCGAAATGGTAATGAGGTCAACAACACCGCAAAAACGCTAAATACCAGCAGGGCTACTACGAAACTCAAACTCGAAGTTCGTGTCGTGCGGACCCTCTGACACTTATACTATTTAATACGAGAACGAGAGGGACGGTACGATACGAACTTTGTTTCGAGTTTCGTAGTAGCCCTGCTGCCCAGCAGTGGCTGTTTTTCAGTTGAAGATGATGATAAACTTTGACATTCACTTTATAGCGCTAAATATATGAACACAATTCATCCCACTACGTGTCTGCTATTAAAATATATCTACGTCAAAGAAAATACGTGTCACCTTTACTAAAAGTATAAATAGAAAATAAATAACATCAAAGTATAACGTATCAGTTCATTTCATATTTCTCCTTTTCTATCCTAGTAATCGAAACTGTTGATACCCTGTTTTCTTCCCAAATCTGGCTTGTTTCTTGAAATCTTCATACGTAGGCGTAACGACTCAAGACACAATCGGAGGTAAGTAATACGATCGATCAATCAAAATCACTCAAGTATCACGTCGAATCACGCTTCGCGAAAATATGACGTCAGCGTGAGGTGATTAAAATGTAACTTCATATCCGTCTAGTACTTAGGGAGCGCAAACAGAGGCAGGTCTGGCGGGAGTTTGGCGCAAGAGCTGTAGCGATAGCGGGGAAGGTCGCTGAAGTGATAGAAACAGCGGTAGCGGGAACAAGGAGGGTAGCACTTGTAAATGTTACGAATAAAATGTTTTTCTTTTTCTTCAGAAACGATTAAACGAACGTTAAAGGTTCATAATCATCCCACTACTGGACACAAACCTAATCTCATAACGAGATTGCTTGGGCCGTAGGATGTGGAACTTTACTTTATTGAATTGCTTCGAATTTTTTGCAGGTATCCTCATGATGTTTTCTTTAAACGTGAAACTCGTGGTATTTTTTTTATTAGATAAAAATGTGCCGTGATTGGCCCTATGTCTTGATGAAAAGTGCAGATGAGACTAAAGATATCTCCCTCTGGTTCATTAATCACTCTAGCCTTGAAGAGTCCTAGGATGAATGTATCTATCTATATACAAGCGATGAAATCTAATGCCAGACTCATATTTTGACTGCACGTTAAAAATACGTTGATTGATTAATGGTGTTTTCATCTATCCCATCTGTAGCGTTTACGATTATCACGTTATACTGAAATCGCGCATCGCTTGTCACCTGATGTTCAGCCTCGAATGTATGGGAGCGGTTTTCATGTTTGACCAGTGCTAATTGGTGCTCGCAGCTCCTCAAACAGCCATATTAGGATACTATGAACTTGTTCTTGTACTTGCGAGGAATTTACTGGAAAGAGGGAGACGCGGGTCGCCCATCGGAATACAAGGCCACAACCTTATATATGTAGGTACAGGTAGTAGCGGGCTATTTTCCGCAACTCGACGTCTTAGTGCCCCTATTCTGCGTGATTGGCTGTCTCTAGACACTATTTATACCTACTGGAGGTAGCCTAGCAGAAACTTCACGTTGCCGACGATAGCAGTTGCAGCAGTTGCAGGAGTGACCCCGATATCCCAAGGTCTAGTGCCCTGTAGTTCGCCACACCAGAGCATCCCAATAGGTTTTTTTTATGGTATAGAGGGCAAACGAGCAAACGGATCGCCTGATGGTAAACGATCGTCGCCCATGGACACCGGCAACACCAGAAGAGTCATAAGTGCGTTGCCGGCCTTTTAAGTAGGAGTACGCTTTTTTGAAAGCTTAAAGGTTATATCGGTCCGGGAATACCGCAGGCGATAGTTTATTCCAGAGCTTTTGCTGTGCGAGGATACAAACCAGTCAATACGTACCTCAGATCAAATAAAAACTAAAGATAGGGCGCTGCGAACAACGAAATGAGGCCGGTCAAACTACACCAATCCGTGTGCTAACACAGTGGCACGCACACACTTGCAACCAAACTACACCAAAACCTTATTACTTAACATAAAACGTCAACACTAGTGTTGCCATTATAATATTGTAGTTACCCTATTAGGTATTGGGTAAAAGCCTCCTATGTAATATAATCTTTTTTTATTAATTCTATTCTTTATTAACACGGCTTAAAACGTGAGAAAGTGACACGCAACGTAGTTATTTGGTTCTTGTAAAAGTTTATCAACGTTTTTTACCGTAGTAACGGTATCAAAGTGTGAAAGTAATTAAAACGCTATTTAAAAGTTATTCAACGGTAACGATATTTTTGTAGTATCGGGGTACTAAGAATTATTATGGCAACACCGGCCTACGCACACATGTTTATAAAACCGGCCTCACCGGGCGTTTCACCGCGCTCCATCTTTACTTTTTATTTGATCTGAGATACGTACCTAACAATAATTTTATTATAGATACTTAAATATGGTTTTCAGATTTTTTTAATACCAATTTTGAAGCCGCGAAGAGTCGCGGGTAACCGGTGGATGCAAGTGGCTAGTTGTCGTTCACTTTGGCGTTCTAGAGGAGAGGCCTTTGTTTAGCACTGGACGTCATTCGGCTGATGATGATGATGATTTTGGCGCAAGAATGAGATAAATAGCATGATTGTGTGGTAAGCCTTTAAGTATAGTGCACATTTCGGGAAAGCTGATTTTATGAGCATAAAGGTACCCACTAAAGCAGAACGTGTCAGGAACGGAATGTCAAGCGCATACATGACACGCGAGACGGTTGGTTAGGAAACGTCCTATATGTGAAAGAATATATTTTTCCCGACACGTTGCTGTTACGATCATAGTATGATACGGTGTAATAGACCGAGACCTTTATCCGTTTCAAGGCGTACAGTCAGCTACATTAATATCTGCCACAGCGGAGCGTACGAAAATATCTGACACGTCCGGTCCTAGAAATAGAGTCGTGTCAGATATTTATGCACGCTTTGGCGACTGTACTATATTTCCCAGGCACGTAGATTCGACAGTTGATACTAAACCTTTATGTGAATACTAAGGGGCTGTTTCACCACTCATTGATTAATTTTATTTGACGGATAAATGTGATGCCGTCTCCGTCCATTCGAACAAAACCAACAGAGACGGCATCACATTTAACCATCAAATAAATTTTATCAATGGATAGTGAAACCACGCAGGTGAACGGCTGAAACCGTAAAATGCTAGTAATTGGAAGCGATCGAGGAAATGCCGCACGTAGTCAATAAAATAAAAGAGTTCAGCGAACCGGCGGAAAGTCAAGTTCACGCATAAAATAGAGGGGACAAGATTTATCGCTAAAATAAGATAGATGACACCATAAAACAATAATGACAAAACGCTACTTCGGTAAAAACACACAATGTTAAAAAAAAGTTGAAAACAAAAACAAAGACAGAAGGTGTTGGAGATAAATACTTTTTAAATCGTTTCCCGTAATTGTTTCATTTTAATATAACGAAATGTATTTTATAAATAAAAAATATGCAAAGACCTTTATTTGACTTGTATTTTATTCTGTGAAATTCGATGTAGATCCGCAATCTAACAACATAATGACACTTTGACAGAGGCAGTAAATATTATCCTGAAAACAGGTCAAAAGTAAAATAATGCTGTTGCTCAGCAACGAAGAAATATTGACATTGGTTTCTTATAACATTCACTTTCACAAGCATTGATTTTTATGACAATCTAAATTCGTGAGATTTTACGTACAGTCAGGGAAATTAATTTACGTTCCAGGGTGGAACCTTTTCATAATCATTTTTGTCATGATTTCTTTAGAAGATGTCAATTGGCATTAGTAGCAGAAAGGTTCCACCCTGGGTAGTGATTTCATTTCCTTGATTGTTGTTGTTGTTGTTGTTGTAACTCTTTATTGTACATAAAACATATGAAAATTACAATTAACAAGAGAAAGAGATGTACAAAGGCGAACTTATCCCTTAAAGGAAGGAGGAAAGGAGAAAAGGGGGGAGGAAGGAAGGAGGGAAGGGATTGTACCTTCCTATACATTTTTCCCACAGTGTCGGCTCGTGGATGAGTGGAGTGATGGCAGGGAATTGAATAACGATAGGTCTGATTTCCTCGATGTATGTTTGAAAAGTACTCGTATTATTGCAATAAAAATTGTTCCCAAAAAGTTCGTTTACCTAAACGCCTTCTATTAGGTTCCTAAAGAACTACTTTTTATATTGGTTTGCTGCAAACAATCGATGACTTATTTAAATAATCAATAAACCATGTAATTTGCGTATGATTGTGTAGATGGCGCTGTCAGGGCATTGACAAACAGATATTAGATATTTCGTTTAAATTGGTAGATAAAGCATGTAACAAAAATTAATACAAGAGCAATTAAAACGGCATAAATTTAGACTCTCCATTATACCAAGACCCACTTGAACTCACCTCAAATTGACTGTATTCTAAATTTACCCCGCGCTTTCGTCAAGTGAAAAATTTACATAAATCCAATACCCGCAACAGCTCTGTAATCCCATTAACGTCAGTAGAATTGAAAGTCGCGGACCTTATTCGCAATAAACAAATTCTGAGCCTTGACAATCATGCTATGCAAATTGTGCCCTAAGGGCCAGAATAACTAGAACCCTACAACCTCTTATCAGCCGCCTGTGGTCTTCTGTAATTTGAGTAGTGGGACGAGCGCGGTAGGTCAAGTTAAAATGGCGGGTATCTGACTTAAACCAAGATCTAAATTGATTATTGTAATTAATGGGAGATTAATTTATGGCACTGAAGATGGAGAGAGGAAATAGAGTTTGAATAGATTGACCACTGATGTATTAAACTGAGATTGACCATAAATATTGTTTGAAAACAACGCTTATATAGTTTCATCATCAATATCATCATCATCTACCAAAAATTCATCTAAATCGATTCAGCAGTTTAGACGTGAAAAGGTAACGGACAGACGGACAGGCAGAGTTACTTTCGCATTACTTATACAGGTATTGGTTTGGCTTCATCACATTTCATTTCAGGGCAAAGGCCTCTTCTCAGAATGAGAGGCCTTAGGCTATAGTTCCCACGTGGGCACAGTGCGGATTGGAAACTTCACGCGTGCCATTAAATTACTTCGCAGATTCGCTCAGGAACCTTACGATTTTTTCCTTCTCCGTAAAGCTCCTGGTAAATTTCAATAAGAATTTCTAAACACTCAGAGTTGTGATTTTAACTCACAATCCTCTGTTTGAGAAGCCATAGGTCAAACTAAAAGGCCACCATGTTAAACATTACTTATTTGATACAATTTTATTTGTCCTAACACTGTTAGATCAAACAATACGAAAACTCTCTGAGGAGGAATTTCACATCAGTTGATAAATGGCAAATATTTGTAAATCCGACATATACTCCAGTAGTAATAAGTGAGGTAATTTGCAAATATGTTCTTCAATAATCCACCAAAATTTTATTACCGTGACAGTAAAACTTTATAAAGAATAATCTTTAATAATTTGTAAAAAACAGACGAAATTACCTATTTTAGGGTACAATTTTTTTTACTATCCTTCCGGAACCAAATTTTGGTGGATTCGAAAAATAGGTTCTTAAAATTACACGTAAAAGCAGTATACAAAAAAAAATGCAAAGCGAAGTGGCCACATCGCTCGAAGAACAGATAACCGTTGGGGGAGAGAAGTTCTCAGTGGGGATCACGAACCGGAAGACGAAGCGTTGGCCGGCCTCCCACCATGCGGACTATAACAATAATAATAATTTAATGCAAGAATGACGACAAATAAAGAGAATAATAATAAAACTCAATCTTTATTTATGTTTCATTAAATACAATTTAAACAAAACTTACAATAAAATAATATAATATTTATTTACCGGCTGTTGGGGCCGAAAAGTTCTCGAGTGGCGACAGCGGATCGGCAAGCGCAGCGTAGGACGTCCACCAACGAGATGGACGAATGACTTGGTTAAAGCCGCGGGCTCACGGTGGATGCAGGCCGCTGCCAACCGAAGCGACTGGAGGTCTGTGGGGAGGCCTATGTCCAACAGTGGACGTCCTACGGCTGAGATGGTGCTGATGATAAATATTTATATAATAGGTCACTTATTACTATTTTACAATATGTAAAACTAAGTTAAATGGGCTTGTTAGGAGCCATCGGGTAAGACCTCTGACCTTCATATTAGGATAACCTGTGTTATGAAGATCATTGGTTTGGTATTGGATCACTTAATTAACAAGGTAATACGAATCTTTCACAATAGACTTATGGGCTACACTTGTTAAAAGGAACAAATAACACAGAAGGAACTAGGAAAATTCCTGTGTAGACTGACGACATCATGAAAATTGCGGGCACCCGGTGGATGCAACTGACGAATTTGTGGTTCATTGTGGCGTTCTAAGGGAGAGGCCTTTGTTCAGCAGTGGACGGCTTCCGGGTGATGATGATTTATAATTCATCTCTTTTATTTACCTGAAAAACAAAAGAGACAGAGTAATGCCCAGTGGAATGCCCAAGTAACACGCTCAAGGAGAATTAATTTGGTTGTTTTGTAAAGTTTTTGCTCATAAATAGCACGCGTACATCTCCTTTCTTTGAGTTACGGCGGTATTTAAGGCTTTTTATTAATAATTGAGGCTTTATGGATGATTCCGGCAGGAAAAGTAAGTTTTTGTTTTACTAAGTACAGTAACAGTGTATTGGTACAGTCGAGGAAACTGTATTACGTACCAGGGTGGAACCTTTTCATAACCAATTTCGCTATGATTTCATTGGCAGATGTATGGGATGTCAACATGACATTAGTAGAAATAAGTGTTTGGTAAAAAAAACATTTTTGATACAAGCTTTTATTTGCTGACTGTACTTTTTGTTGACTGTACTTATATTGTCACCCAAAATACATAGCAAATACCAAGTCAACGCCATTAACCGTTGAAGAGTTCCGTCCTGTGGAGACGATCCTGGCCGGACTACCAGGATGTCACTACCAGATTATTGTATTGTCACGCAATTTACATAAGTATTAACATCAAATTTCAAGTCAATCCAACTACTGGAAGTTGGTCGAATTTAACTTGCAAGATTTGATTACAGACAGACAGACATACAGACAACGGGACAGGTGAAACTAAATAAAAGCTTGTAATAAAAAGGTTACACTCTGGTATGTGATTCAGTTTCCTTAACTGCATATACATATATTACATACGCATCGATTTAGGATGCGTTTCAGCCGTTTTTTGTATTTTCATTATTACTACCATAAACCGGTGATCACGAGATCGGGGTAGCCCATTTGTAATTTAATACAATTTCTTTCAATTTAATTAAAAAACAAAATACAAATACAAATAACTTTATTTCGCTTGAAATATGGTACAAGAGGTGTTAATTAAAAGACAATATTGGTTCACATATTTCACCATCAACTATGTTCCTATATGCCGTGGTGGCCTAGTGGTTTGACCATAAGCCGTGGTGGCCTAGTAGTTTGACCTATCGCCTCTCAATCAGAGGGTAGTGGGTTCAAACTCCGGCTCGCACCTGTGAGTTTTTCGAAATTCATGTGCGGAGTTACATTTCAAATTTACCACGAGCTTTGCGGTGAAAGAAAACATCGTGAGGAAACCTGCACAAACCTGCGATGCAATTCAATGGTGCGTGTGAAGTTGGGTTCGCACTGGGCACGCGTGGGAACCATGGCCCAAGCTCTCTTGTTCTGAGAGGAGGCCTGTGCCCAGCAGTGGGACGTTTATAGGCTGGGATGATGATGATATTCCTATATTGTTATATTTATTTATTATTTAATTGCGTTCCTATGGACCTATATCTGGACAAAATTTATACTTTATTTACTATTAATTTTACTGTCGAACGACGAGCTGTCGGTAGACCTTCAACAAGATGGAGCGACAACCTGTACAGTCACCAGCATTAATATCTGCCAAAAAAATATCTGACACGTCCTTCCGGCCCTAGAAATAGAGTCGTATCAGATATTTATGCAGGCTTGTTGTGTCAGATATTGGTGCTGGTGACTGTACCACTGCCATGAGTTTACAGTGACCGTAATCGATAGCGACGGCGTAAATTATTTGTATGGAGAATTGTACAGCGCCTTTACAAATAATTTACGCCATCGCTATCGAGTACGGTCACTGTAAAATCATGGTAGTGGTTCTGGTTAAGATCGCGAAATCGCGTTGGATGCGGAAAGCACAAGACCGGTCTCAGTTGAGCCTTGGGGAGGGGGACTATGTCCAGCAGTGGACGTCTTTCGGCTGATATGATGTTGATGATAATTTTACTAAATTGCGGGAAGTACTAGTGAAATATAATATTTTTTGGAAAAAAGTCTCTACAATCACCTATTTTTTGGAGCAATCAACTAGAACGTCAGATAAATTAAGTCCTTAAAGACTATGCGTGGAAAACCGTACTTATAGCTTTTTGGCCATATAGACGTAGTAACGAGTAGTGATATGCTTATATATTATATGTATTATAGTCATATATATAGTAGTTTATTTATTTATATTGTAGTTTATGTATTATATTGTTTAAAGCACTGTATAGTAGCGTCCATTATTTTAACTCTTAAACTCACCCTTTGTCGGACCCTAACGTATTGCTCCTCTCCTCTCATCCACTCAAAGGTTGACTGGTAGAGATCCCTTAAAGGGATAAGTCCGCCTTTGTACAAGTATCTTAAAGTTTGTCAGTTGTATTTTGTTAATTTTCTTTTGTACAATAAAGAGTTTACATACATACGAGTATTATGCATTTAGCTGTCGTGATATTTCTGTTTCTCCTAATTATCGACTGTGACTTACAAAATAGTGACATCGTATTTCCATTTCTTTCAGTCCAATTATTTTTAATTACATAAAGCATTTTTCCCGCCATTTTATTGCCGCTGTACAGCCGCCATATCGTAGCAGCCATTTTGTTTACGAGCAATTCTCATTTTCCGGCTACAAATTACTTTTTTACACCGCCTGTTATTGAAACATAACGACTGTTCGTTAAATAGAGCCTAGTTTATTTATCAGGGTATTAGAAATTAATTTATAACCTTTTTACTCTACATTGCTTTCGTTCTAGCATAGCGCGGGTTACAGCTGTCAATATTACAGACTACAGTGTAAGTGTAAGTGTCGAAACTTGAGTCGATAAAACTAATAATTTAAAATCTTAATCATAATTAATGTCATCATTAATCCGATTAAATTCTAGGTTGGAATATTATTTGCCACTTAAGTAAGGCTAAATGGAGTTTACAAAAATGTTCGTTACCTACTTACCAATCAATAAGTACCGATATAACTCAAGATCCCCAAGAGTCCCATCACTAAACGAGTCTCTGGTGTTACGTTACATGCATAAAAACGTTTCTTCGCTAAATGTTGCTTTTAATTTTATCAATTGATTATAAAAATGTGATAGGTTAAATTTATTTCGTATAACATAGTTCTTTATGATGAAATATTTTAAGCCAGTCATATTCAGGCTACAACTGAATGAAATATACTTCCATATATTTAGACCGCAGCAACTTTTTTTGATAGTATTTTATGCAACTGTATCGTAATAGGGGTCCTTAAAACACGAGTCTGGGTTTATTTCATAATAGGGTCACATGAGTGTTTTAAGGCCTAATTACGTACAGTTGCATACAATATTTTATCTATATCCATATATTAAATCCTCTATCATGTGTGCAAGAACCATTGAGAATGACCTGCATTAACGAGAACTAGGTAGGTAATCTGCTGCTGCACGTGGTCGCGGCAGCCCCCCCCCCCCCCCGAGCTGTAATGATGTATGAAATCTCATTACGATACAGATTTCTTGTTCATAATAGAATCCAATGTCGTAATGCTGGTCATTAACTATGGTTTATGGATTTACTATATGGGTGTAGATAAATCATTTTTACAGTCACCGTGGTCACATTTACTAGTACTTGTGCACAAATACACGTGCGTAAATGCACTTGTATGTATTTAGTTTAACGAAAGCTAGTGTTAGCCATTTTGCACTTATAATAATAATATATAAATTTGTGAGTGTGTGTGTTTTATAATTAGCCATGACTTACTGTTAACTGTTATTTAAATTATATTAGGCTTTCTATTCAAATAGATGTCTTTAATACTATTTGAATACATACTATCAACTATTATTATAGCTACTACTGATGCTACCAAACGACCAAGTTAGTTTAAGGACTTCGTATAATCTAAATTCAATTTTATTTTGACAAAGACAAAGACAAAGAGCTCTGCGCTTATTACTTCCTTGCATTAATTACTTTTTAACTACCGAATAGCTTGGGCAAAATTTAAACCAAACTTTGGACGGTAATATAAGCCCCGCTTATAATAGTAAATTTGCCCCACGTTATGTACGACAAGATTATCGTAGCTTGAAATATGAGGTGATTTTTTATATAAGGTTTTTTTAGGGTTCTCTACTCGTATCTTAAAGAAAAAATGAAAACCCGACGGCCATCAAAAACATTTAAATAAATAAACACTAAAAGAAAAAACAACAATAAGAAAAAGATAAGCGTCACTTCTTTTTTTTGCAGACGCCAGTTTGAAATGTTATTTCTGTTATTTCCTATGTCACTCCAACAGTTTTGACGAATCTAATGATACTTCATTCATAATAATATGTCGAAAACCGTCCAGCTGTTTAGGCTACAAAGAGGATCATAGAAATAAACGTACATTTTTTTTTACTGCTTTATGGTGTGCAATAAAGAATATTTGTATTGTATTGTATTGTACATACTTACGTACCTACCTACGTACCTACATACACACATAATCCTCCTTCGGGCAGCCAATGATGGTGATCGGGCTCGATCTCGATCTTTTGGAGCCGTAAACAAATTAAGTTACAAGTAAATATTTCTTAACGTAAAATTATAACACGTGGAGGTATCAAGCTGAAATTCATATAAAATACTCAAGTCTACTGTCCCTTGGAGCTATGACAAAAATCAAACTTCTAAGCCAACGCAATCAAAAGATACAGCCGTTTATGCTGCAAATTTTCGACACTTGTAAAGAAATCAAAACCTACAGGGTACTTCCCGTGAACTCAAAATCTTGAAATTTGATACGAAGCAACGTCTTATAGCACAGATAAAGGAAAAATTTCGAAAAGCGTACATTTTAGTGACATCATATAATAAATATATTTTTAATAATTTGTACGGAACCCTCGATGCGCGAGTCCGACTCGCGCTTGGCCGGTTTTTTTTATTTTGACAAATGCGAATTTATCTATACCTACTTTTCATTTTAAAAAAAATGTTTTTTAATTAATAAATAAACAAAAAAAAACATTAATTCATTTTAAATTGGTGTTCCATACAACTTCGGCTCGCACTTGACTGGTGTTTTAATAAGGTGGGTTTACACAGCCATACCACACGCAAGGAAAAAATTTTTACATTATGGTCGTGCATTCGAGCCCCCGTCTCCCGGGTTTATGTGCTCTAAATTACATTTGAAATTTACCTTTATAAATAAACCGTAATTACCGCAAGCTCCCGGTATTTCGACGCAGTTTATGCCTCATGATTCTGAGTCGACTAATCAATCACTATCTACATCACGTATCAAATATGGCTAATGTAATTAGGTATGAATTATTAGACGCTGCTATAGTGAGGATGTTTATTTATTCATTTTTGTAGGCAAAAAGAGGGGTGTTACAAGTTTGACCGCTGTGCGTCTGTGTATGTCTGTGGCACCGTATTTCATAAACGGGTGAACCGATTTGAATGCGGTTTTTAATTTGAAAACATGTTTTCTTAGACATGTATCATCAAAATCGGTTCAGCCGTTTTTGAGATATTGAACTTTGAAGTGACAAAGTCGGGGGTTTTCCAACTTTCTGTTGGTTAGGTTATTACCAATCATAATTATGTATGTCAAATTTAATGTAGAAAATATCAAAACAAACGCAAATCTTTGTAGCTTAATGACATGAAACAGCTGTCATGTTCGTAGATGCCTTCCTGTATGGTTGATGAATAATAAATACGCACTCAAAAGTTTACGAGGTTACGATAAAAGGTGCTTAGGGAAATAATTCAGTCAGAGAGAAATTAGGTACAGATCTGTCTCAACGAATTTATTAAATATTCATTCATCTTTATTAATCCTGATAGTAACTTTGTTGGTATATTATTAATATTATTATTTGTTTTCCATAGCAAGGTCGGCGACTTTGTTAAGATCCTCACTTAGTTATGGTCTAAATTGGTTTATTTTTAACAAATACCATTTGATTTGTCAAAGCACAAAAAGCACATGTATGTTAAGAAATATCTATCAAATTTAAAAAAAAGGATCAAACTTGTAACATTAACTGAAGGCGCATTCATAAATAAATACAAATGAAGTAAAATAAAAGCTTGTATACGTAAAAAAACCGTGATAGTCGATCATCAGCCACGTTTTTCCGAGTAGATACCAGTTCAAAAGCAAACCATTTGTCAAATAGAGTGTCTTGCCGCAATCTATTATTTATAGAGGACGTTTAATTCGTTACGTAGGTAAAGCCTAAAAACGGTTACCATACAAATAATATAGGAAATTTTATTTTTTTCGTTAAAAAAAATCCGAAGCGCGACCGAAGCGTCTCCGTTTTAGTTTATTCAAAAATAGTTTCGTTGGTATATCTGGTGTTGGAGGCCACGTTCCACTTTGGATCACTGCACCCTGATAGTACGTCAGGAAGATATAAGGCGAGGCGAATGTTCTCTGCAGATTGTATTTCTCTACCGATTCTAGTGCATTTTTGTGGGTCTCCTGATGGTAAGAGATCACCACCGCCCATAAACATCTGCAATACCCCTGGTATTGCCAACCTAGAGGCCTAAGATGGGATACCCCAAGTGCCAGTAATTTCACCGGTTGTCTTACTTTCCACGCCAAAACACCACAGTGCAAGCACTGATGCTTCACGGCAGGATTAGCGAGCAAGATGGTGGTAGCAATCCGGGCGGACCTTGCACAAGGTCCTACCACCTGCAAAATACGGTAATTATGAATTTTCTGTGTCGATTCAGTTTTTGGAAACTTTTCTAAAGTAAAATCTACAGCACATTGAGCTACTATTTAGTAATTTATAACCTTACCTTTTATTTTCTAATGAATCCTATCGTGAGATTTTGGCTTTCATTACTGCGGTATACCTACTCGTAGCCTTATAAGACTGTCGCCCGTCACTTTATTAACAAATTAATGAATGATGTCAGTCAAGAATACGGTGTTGGACTATTTTTTATTTATTTTACAATTCAAGTTTATCAATACGTGTTTACGTGCATTTGTGTGTATATCCGTGTTTTAAGCTACTTTTACATTATTCGAGTAGTAATTGTTTGAAATTCATTAGGAAATAAGAAATATTAGCGTGTAATGTCACACGCAATTAGCCCCATATCACAGAATAAGTAAAAGTACAAAAGCCTCAGCCGTACATCGCGGTACCTACTGCATAGAGAAAGGCGTTTTAGAAACGGAAAGAAATATAGACTATTCTTTTCGCTGAACATTTGCTGTATATATCTATCTATATTTTCAAAACGATATATTAGATAAAGCAAATTCAGACGTTGTCAAATACCGTATTAGAGAATTAGAGCCGGATTTAGGTGAGGGCATTCGGAGCTACATCCCCGAAACCTTTAAAAGCGAAAACAAATTTCGAAGAGTGAGCAAGTATTCTGTATTTTTTCATACAGTCATCTTTAGCCGCAGGGGCCTCCGCTCCTTTGCTTTTCTGAGGCATTTAAGCCCCCAAACCCACATTTGTAGAAAATACATAATTATGATCCTGAATCTCTTTGCTTTAAAATATTTCTCGCTAACTGTTACCGCGACTTTTCAGACTTCTTCCAGTGCCTATCAGGGCCTCGTTTCTGAAGGATTGTAAGTCCAATAATATTAATGTTATGTCTCGTAAATTACATGAGAAAATGAAACAAAAGTATTTGACTAATAATTAGTATTCTGAGCCTAATAGTCATTGAGAAACTGGGCCCTGGTCGCAAGGAATATCCTATCCTCGAAATTACCTAGTATACATAGTCTCTTTCATTTCGCAGTGGAGGTATGAACTTTTCTTCGTACAAAATTTCATCGAGGTCAGTTCAGTTATTTAACTGTAAAGAGGCAACAAACTAATTTCTTGAAAGAGTTACCTACACTCATCAAAAGCGCCTAAGGATATTTTTAAAGGCATATATTAAAACAATTGAGTCAAAACATCAAATGGCCTAGGCATAAAAAGTATCCCAAGACTTAATTGGTACGTGTACCTACTTTCATATATTGTAAAAATAGGTATTGTACAGGGTAGCTATCTTCCGACTTAAGGATTTGCGGTAAGTGTTGTCAGTAAATCCCTTTGGGTGTAATGCGCTTACAGTTTTTGCCAGCATTTGCTAAAGGGAACTAAATTATTCATCTGCGGTGCTAAAAGGTACCATCAGCCAAAATTAAATATGTGGTCTCCCATCCTAAAGTTGATAATCGTTTGCGTGTCACATAAAACAACATTTCCAATTGACGTGTCTGTCAACTTGAAAGTTCGACTTTAGTGACATATTCATTTGATAGGAACTTGTTTAAAAATTGATAGACCACTAATAATGACGGATAATAGTTATTTGTGTCACAAGGGAGCAAAATGGTGTATTTACGGCGAGGGCGTACATTGAATCCAGAATGTAGCGAAGGATTCTGCAATAGAATCCTGACCTTAATGAGGGATTCAAGTGTAACGCCCAAGATGAAAATAATTTGTGCTCATACAACTGCTGCAAAGTGCTGTAAAGTGGCTCATACAACTTTTCACACAGAGCATTAAGAAACTTGAAAAAAAATCTAAATATTATTAAAGAACAACCAACATATAAAATGGCGTGGCTTTACAACTATCAACTTCAAAAAATGGCATTTGCAATAAAACACTTAGACAAGCCTTGCACAGAAAAGTTGCAGTTTGCTCCCTCTCGTCAGAGAGAAAAGGTTACTTTTCTGAAGGAGAGGTGTGAAAAAACTTTTTCGTAACTTCATGTATGTATTCCACTAATACTATAAATGTGAAAGTTTGTTGCGTGTGTTTGTTAGTCCTTGATTATGAAAAGGTTCCACCATAGTACGTAATTCAATTTCTTTAAGTAACTTATACTTACGTAACTTACTGGTTCTTACTTATATTCAATTATTTCAAGTTACTAAACGGAAAGATTGGTCGAGTTTGCCGTATCTTCAATTTTCAGCTTCCGTAAAACAACTTTGGCTTGCGCGAACACATTTCAAAACCTTACTTGTACTTATATTATTGTTATACTACCTACTCTTTGCCAGTGGCTTCGCTGCCGTAAACAATTAGAGTAGGCAGCGGTTTTGAAATTCCGAGATTTTACTAAATTTCCAATGGATTTTCAATTCAATTGGATAAAGAACGCATTTGTGAAATGTAAATTTGGGATTTAAGATTAATCGGGTCTTCGATGTTTAATATGTATTTAAGTATGTATTTACCTATATAAGTATGTTTATCCGTTGCTTAGTATCCATCCATAGTACAAACTTTGCTTAGTTTGGGACTAGTTCAATTTGGTGTCAAGTGTCCCATAGGCACTTGCCCATGCACGCAAGCACGTCCACACAAAAATATGTTCTAAATGTACTATCGCTATTTCCGATTCATTTTACACCTCTAATTTTGACCTCGAGAAGAGATTACGATTTTCGAATTTCATAGTAGCCCCCGGAACTGAAGATAGATAGATAGATAGATGAAACGTTTATTTGTTACTGCAAACACACACAATCAAAATTACTCGACTCGGGATACTAGGGTGATTCGCAACAAGCTTGTTTTTTTGCCAATTTTGGTGGTGATTTTCATCAATCGAAACTAATAGGTATATTACACAAGTTTACTAAATGGTCCAGTATTACACCAAGTACCGTAAAACGAGGCTACTTTGCATGGACTTTTGCTCCAAATTTCGTAATATTTGTTTTATTTTAAAAAATATTATGCTGTGGTATGTTCAATATGTATTTCTGTAAAGTGGATCAATTTATCGGGAAGTGTATCGGGTACCGGGACTTCGACCTGCAAGACATTTAAACAACATAGGTACAGAATTGGAGGCAAAGTAGCCTCGTTTTACGGTAGTTTAGGAGAAATTAAAATTTGAATATTTTACAGTCCACCAAAATTTGCAAATGTCCACCATAATTTAAAAAAGCGTCACCGAAATTTGATACTGGCCACCATAGCATAGTGTGATTTAGATTAATTAACACAAGTTCATTTAAACTTCATTTAAAATCAAAAATTGGGAACGTGCTACCTACCTTTTTAAATGAAACACAAGGTCGACAACAAATGTAGTGTGTTATTGTACACAGTCACCGAGTTGAGTCGTGTATATACTAGTATACGATCACTGAATTTTGTAGTATGATCATGTCTTCTGAAACACCCTACTCATCATCATCATCATCAGCCGGAAGACGTCCACTGCTGGACAAAGGCCTCCCCCTTAGAACGCCACAGTGAACGACAACTCGCCACTTGCATCCACCGGTTTCCCGCAACTCTCACGAAACAACACCCTACACCCTACTACCTAATCTTTAATATACCAACATCGCATCTACGCTAGGGTTGCCTGCCGCCCTGTTTTTCCAGTACATAGGCTTCTTTCTTGGAACACCAAGGACGATTTTGAAGAAGCAACCCGGGTTTTTAAAGCACTTTGATAAACTTAAGTACTTATTTTAATATGCTCATGCCACTTTAGTAATTTTGTCTTGAAATGAAATGAAATGAAATGAAATGAAATGAAATGAAATGAAATGAAATGAAATGAAATGAATTTATTAATCAATCAAAAGTACATGCGAGAAGGTTGGGGACCTTCTAGTAGGTATGCAGGATATCTGTATCAGAAGACCCCACTACTCTAGAAACAATGCAGCAAGATAAAGAAGTCTGTCTTCATGTTAATTAAAGTACCTATTGGTACTATAAGTGTGTTTATCCGTTGCCTATAGGTAGTACCCATAGTACCAGCTTTGTTTAGTTTGGAACTAGGTCAATCGATGCCCATTGTCCCATGACATTTATTTAATTTTATTTTATTTATGTTACTACATCCTGTTTTTGAAAGGAATTATCCTAGGTCATTTTTTCATCTTTAAATCAATTTTTTTGAAATTGTGGTTGGCAACCCTATTCTACGCGCTTTCCATAAATAATGAAATTTTAATTACACATCGCTCATCATAATTAATAACTCATTACCAACTTTAAACTCAACTTTCGATTCAATTAAAACATTAGCCGAAATTTCTGGAAACATTTTGTTTCGCGTTTGTGTATGTAATTTGGATGTTACCTTTGGGTGAGGGCCGCAGTCGCAGAGATTTCTTTGATTATGTTATGAGTTATACCTAACTTATTTATTTTTATTTGGTTTACTTTTAATACGGTATGCTGATTTTACTTTATCTTTTGCTTTTTTGAAGTAAGAAAGAAACATATGTTCATGAATGCAGTCCTCTTTTTGCCTGGTTGTTTAAAAAAAAAACAAGAAAATGCATAATGTCTGCACGGATCTTTTATCTTATCTTTACTTCTTACTAATACTAAAAACGCGAAAGTTTGTATGGATAGATGGATGGATGTTTGGGTGTTTGTTAATCTTTCACGCAAAAACTACTAAACGGATTTGCATGAAATTTGGAATACAGGTAATTAACATATACCCTGAATTAACATCTAGGCTACTTTTTATCCCGAAATAATGTATGGTTCTTGTGGGATTAAAATAATTTTAAACTACATACTAATTCTGCGCGAGCAAAGCCGCGGGCAAAGCTAGTTTATAATATGTTTCAGGTCAGAAATTTAACAAAATTTTAAATACTCTGTGTTTTGATCTATATTTGAATTATATTTATTGAAATAGCGCCGGATAACTTACGTCTTAAATCGAGTTTAGTTCGACATGATTCGGACTAATTCGTAACTCTTTTTCCTTCGTAGGGCTCTTCGTAGGCTTAAGTCATTTCATTAAACATGAGTCTCACGGAAGTTTCATGTTCAAAGATTTGAGTTCTATTAATAAATAATTAAATTGTATACAAATTCACTTATTTATTAAATAAATGCAAATATGATGACACAAAAGGTATAGAAAAGAGGAACATAAAGAAAATGACCAGATAAGTAACAGGCGGTTTATCACCAAATTCGCGAGTTCCCTCGCGGCACCAATAATGTATTCCATTAGTAACTCAAAAATTTAAATATCCAGGAGGCGTATTGTAATTGAAATAGAACTCGTAAACAATTCTATCTGTAAAATCGTGAAGTTTCGGTACAGTATACGTCCAGTAGCTAATCTATGTAAAACGCACACACTACTACTTTGAAAATGATTTTCGCTCGGCTTTCACCCGTTACCTACTTTAGAATAATTTGGTCATGGTTAAGTTACAGAAATATGTTACATTAACCTCCCTTAAAAAAAGCCTGGCTGCCGGTAGCACAATGTATGTTTTTAATGTATAAAATACAAATTTACATTCTGAGTGTGTGTATGTATATCTTCTTATTTTATACTAGCTAGGTACTGCCTATTCACTGTTGGAAATTTTACAATTTTCCAGTATAAAAACTAACTATCGCCGTCCGTTACGGGACTTAAGCTAAAAACATAAATTGGTTTAGAAGTATTGCACGATTGAGTATCAAACACATTTTAAACTTTTTCATTATAATTTTACTAAGAAGATCTACAACAGTTTGGTAAGTAGTACTACCTGTAGCTCGTATTTATGTAGTACCAACCTATATATGAAGCGTACGCCAATTGGTATAACAATAGACGTATAGCTTAAGGGATCTGTTACTGCGTCTGTACTGTTACTTTGAAACGCATAGTATCGTCGAGTATAGCCCGGCCGCGGGCATCTGTTGACGCCCGAGAACGAATTTACATGGTAATCTCCTGTGACGAATGAGGAGCGGGATATCTATCAGAGCATAGCGAGTTTCTGACCTTCTATTTCTTTTTCCAAGCTTCAAAATTTGCTAACCATTTTGAACACCCGCCCGATGGAGTACTAGTATTTATCTACCCGCGGTTTCACGTAAGGGTCCAGCTACACGCTCAATCATACTCCTAATAATGTGGACACTAAGGGGGTAACGATTTGTTATATTAGAAAGAAAGAAAGAAAGAATAAATTTAAAATTCGGCACAGAAAAAAAAAGAAAAAAATAAAGACATTGTGCCGAAAGAAGCAAAAAGGGCCATACTCAACGTGTTGATTAATGATTTCGAGTAAAATATGTATCTAACAAACCGCACTATTTTATACTGATAATAGTTGCGAATAATAAAATAATCGAGTGGTTAAATAAGCAAAAAAAATAAACGCGAACTTACTGATAACATACTGAGAATTTTAGAGCTGGGCACGATTTTGATTGGGTTCCGACTGTTGACTGTTACTTTAAGGAACCTCCAAAAACAGGACAGCAATATTAAATAACACTTGCCGTCTCATCAAGCACTCTTCATACAACTCACGACGATCCTAATAATTTGAATATAAGTATAATTTGAAGCTCATTGAATTAGAGGCATCGACGACTGTTTGAGCCCTGCATTATTCATGGGCTGCGGTATCATTGTCGTTACCCTAATAGCGGCGTTTAGGGAAATAAATAAAACGTTCCTATTGCTAACTTTATAATTTAAACCCAGTCATAGGACGTCCACTGTTTGACATAGGCTTCCCCCATAGACATCCAGTCGCTTCGGTTGGCAGCAGCCTGCATCCACCGTGATACCGCGGCTTTAACCAGGTCATCCGTCCATCTCGTTGGTGGACGTCCTACGCTGCGCTTGCTAATCCGCAGTTTCCACTCGAGAACGTTTCGGCCATCTGTTCTCCGTGCTATAATGACCCGCCCATTGCCACTTAACGAAATAATTCGCTTGGCTATGTCGGTGACCCTTATTCTTCTACGTATCTCCTCAAAGGGGCTTTAACAGTGACCAATTGACTGGCTTCGTACAACCTTTTTAAGGTTCCGTAGTCAACTAGAAACCCTTATTGTTTCGCCATGTCTGTCCGTAATGTCCGTCTGTCTGTTTGTCTGTCCGTCCGCGGCTAAGCTCAGAGATCGTTAGTACTAGAAAGTTGTAATTTGGCATGAATATGCATATCAGTCACGAGGACAGTGGTAAAAAAAAGTTTTTAGGGTACCTATAGAGACGTAAAGTGGGGGTGATTTTTTTTCTCCACTAACCCTATAGTGAGGGGTATCGTTGAATAGGTATTTTAAAACCATTGGGGGGTTGTGCAAATTTTCATTAAAATCGAGCTCCCGCCTCCTCTAAAATCTAAAGAGATGGGTAGAAAAATTTGAAAAAAAAACAGAATGGTAGTAAGTATATCAAATTTGCTAGGAAAGTTATAACGGCTAAGATTGCTTGAGAATTATTAGTAGTTTAACAGTAAATAGCAGCCTAATGTATAAAATATACCTAAACTTGGAAGATTCCGTAAACAATACGAAATTTTATAGAAATATTACTTGGTTTTTTCGTAATGGCTACGGAAACCTATCTTAGGCAAGTTTGACAGGCTCTTGGCCGGTTTTATTTACATAAAACTGACCATGATTGACCCCAATCTAACCTGATGAGTGCAGATTTGAAATCCGTATCTACATAATATAGAAAAGCGCCTTCCCGCCTTCAAACACGGGAACATTTCTCGAGCCTGACACACTCCGAATTGCAACCTGTTTGCAGCTCGGGGTTCGGTCTGCGCTCCCCATAAGTGCCCCTGTAGCAGTGACGTCGGCCAGCTAGGTCATCACGGACTCTTATTACCAAAAGAATGCAGGCGGCTTCTCTAGACATGCTGCACTAAATGACATCATACGCCGGTCCCTTACGTACCACCGTCATCGTTCCGTCGTTGCTCGAGCCGGCAGGTACAGTAAGAGACGATGGTAAGAGACCGCGGATGCCTGAGTTTGGTTCCATGGAATATGGGTCGAGTGCTTGTGTGGGGACGCTACTTGCTCTGAAACGCTGGCTCCTTATCTACAAAACCGGCGCAGCATCTGAAGCGGCTGAAAAAACAAAATTGTCCAAGTACTTATAAGGGTCTATAATCTAAGCACTGAATATGACTTTGTCCCATTCGGTGTTGAGTCCCTTGGTCCGTGGGGTCAAAACGCGTTATTATTAATCTCTCGATACGACCTTCCCTTACGCTGTCTCGATAGGTACTGAAACTGACTGTAGTAGCATGAAAAGTGTGAAAGTTTCCGAGAAAATACAATGGGAAAGGCTTATTCAATACATCTGTACATTAGTAACAGTCACTCCCCTTGTCACTTTGTCCCGCCGCGCTGCTCCGACCAACCTGTATGCACTCGGCGAACTATTTAGTATTCTGCTCGGAATAATTTACGCTTGAAGTTTGGTTCTAGTTTGTAGCTTGTTGTTTTAACTGTTAAATGGAGGTTTGACTCCATGTTACATGATGTAAGTCAAGGTTACTTCAATATATCATTTGATATTTAAAACGGAAAATAATATTAATTGTGAATTGAAAAATTCAGAGAGGTCGTAGCTGAGTAAAAAAACATCCAGGTGCTTTTCAAAACAAAACATTGTGTTGCTAAAAGTGTTTATTTTTGGAAGAGGAAAAGATTAGGTTGCTCCTGACATTTTTCAAGTTTTAAAAGGAGAAAGATAGAAACAGAGACAAATTGGCATCAGGAATGATCTAACATTTTATATTATTTGATTAGCTAAATGTAAAAAAAATGTATCTATATACAGGCTGTTCAAAAGTATTGAATCGTAAATCAGTAATTTCTCCGGGCGTTTGGTATACATGAGGCTTTGTATACAGGTTAGAAATACCTTGGTCGATACGATCTAGTCATTTTACAAGCTTTTATTTAGTTTCACCTGTCCCGTTGTCTGTCTGTCTGTCGGTCGTCTGTCTGTAGTCAAATTTTGCAAGTTTAATTTGATCAACTTCCAGTACTGTAGACAGATTGACTTGAAATTCTGAATACTTAAGTAAATCGCGTGATAATACAATAATCTAGTTATGACATCCTGGTAGTCCAGCCAGGATCGTCTCCGCAGGACGGAACTCTTCAACGGTTAATAGCATTGACTCGAAATTTGGTATGCAAATGTAGTTTGGGTGACAAGCTTTTATTAAAAATGAAATTTTTATGGTTAGTTTAACCAGAGGCTCTAAGAGAGCGACTCACGTTGTATAAGATGAAGATTCACCCCAGATGAGCTAACAATCCCAATATTAATTTTTTCTAGAAAAAATCTAGAAATAGAAGAAAAGACATCAGTCTATTACATCAAATTCAAATTCAAATTCATAAAAATATTCATCCCCTCCATTAAAATGAAATTAAGTCATAAAAATCTAGCTTCATTTTTCAATTTTTGCAGCGCAAAATGAGTTAACGCGTTGGCGTAGCTTAGTTGACGGGGAAACCTTTTTAACTCAAGGACTGGATAAAATACAAAATTTTCATGGTTCATTACTGGAAATAAAACTAATAAACCGTGCTGGGGTAGATAGAGTAAGCGATACTATAAGAATAAGACACAAGTGTTTACACATTTGACATTAAAAATGTTTTTTTCAGCAAAAACTTATTTATATCTCATAAAATTGCATAGTTCCCACAGTACAGTTTTTACTTATTATTGTTTCTTTATTATTATTGTCGTTATTGAATTTATTGCTACTCTTTTATTTTATTTTAAAATCATTTTGTACAAATTTCCACGCATATACAGGGTGTCCCAGAAGTACCACGTCACAGTGACACCAGAGGTAGGCCAGCTCAAGAGGAACCTAACCAACCTAACATGACCCCAGTAAAAGTTGCACGGTTTTCGAGTTATTACCGAAATAAAGATTTTTGGGGATACTCCCCTTTGTCTTGACATTTTTAGTACCAGCATCGACTTGGAAAGCTCTTAATAACAGTTTTTTATGTGTATCGAATCGTGAATAGTTACTTCAGAAGTGCAGTGTGTTATTTTGTCAGTAACTACTGTATAATGCTGAAAAAAACTTAATTAATCTTGATTTAAGTTGTCTCAAAAATAAAAATTTCAACTTTAACCATCTGCCATGAAAAAAAAATACTAGAAACGAAACAAACAAATAACGCCAATAAATTAGACATGTTATGCAGATTCAGAAATGGTATGACACATGTATCTCACTTCAAAAACATTAGACATTCTTATCACTTTAGCGAAGCCCTATCGAACCAACTTAAAACTTGAACTCCGAAAGCAGTCCCTGCTAAGTGGTACAAAAATGCTGTGTATTAATAAAGTTTTTTTCAGCATTTTACGGTAGTTACTGACAAAATAACACACTGCACTTCTGAAGTAACTATTCACGATTCGATACACATAAAAAACTGTTATTAAAAGCTTGCCAAGTCGATGCTGGTACTAAAAATGTCAAGACAAAGGGGAGTATCCCCAAAAATCTTTATTTCGGTAATAACTCGAAAACTGTGCAACTTTTACTGGGGTCATGTTAGGTTGGTTAGGTTCCTCTTGAGCTGGCCTACCTCTGGTGTCACTGTGACGTGGTACTTCTGGGACACCCTGTATACGTATATGTTTATAGGTATTTTATAATTCTTATATCTGTCATGATATATATACCGTAAGGTAGGGGTACTTTGGCCCATGGTTTTAACTCAGTCATGGTTTTAATATTGCTTTGAGAATATGGCTCTTTGCCATATGGTTGGTGTTAATTGATCGATCATATTTTTGTGGTTTTAATTAACGTTTTATTTTACGTTTTTATATGATTTTTATCTGGGCCAAAGTAACCCTCCAATGGGTCAAAGTACCCCGACCTTACGGTACTTAGTTGTTTCTTTTCCCGCAATAATTACGCGTTTGGTTACGTGGGTGCACACTCACCGGGGTTCAGCTGAAAACCAGCGCTGTAGCTCTGGTTACAGGGCTACGGCACATGCTGAGCTGAGTCCTTTTGGCATCACACTACAGCACAATGTCTCTAATTTTTCTCTCTTCTCCTATTTATGTTTTTACTGTGTTTTTGATGTGATGTAGTGTGTTTTTGTTGTCAATAAATGTTGTAAGTTTGTAGTAAGTTCACGGCAGCGGCCGGCGAAGTGCCAGAACCGATATGGCGGCTTTTCATGATTAGCCTAGGAATTTCATGATCTGCCTAACGTGGCCAAATCATGAAATGGCGGCGTTTCATGATATGCCTAGGAATTTCATGATCTGCCTAAACGTCACTAGGCAATCGTTAAACGGAGAGTTTTAAACGATATGGCGGATGTCCCTTAGCCAATTCATCAAATAGCAGCATTTCGCGATATGCCTAGGAATTTCGTGATCTGGAGGATTTTACGATCGGCCGCCGACATTGATAAACTCATCAACCCTGTAAGGTTATTTATTTGTCCCACCCCCTTGAACACCTACGATGTTCATCATCGTTGGAAAAAACTCAGCGAGGAGCTTAGTCCACAATACGATAAACGGCCCTGGAACAAAACATTTTTTAAATCGAACATCTGTGTCTTGCAAACGAGTTTTACGTAGACGGCAGCGCTGGCAAGCAGCTATCTCATAAACTCTTCAAACAACTGGGCAAGCTCCTTTGATCAATCGCCGCGCTTATTAAATGCACACGTTCCCTTCCCAGCTGTCACCGGAAGCGAGATTACGGCCATGTTGCCGCACGCCGGAAGTGACGCTGAACATGCAAAGTTGCCAGCAAATAGTGCCCGTTGGGAATATCAAATTAGTTCTGCCTCAACTTTGTTCTAAGTTTTCGTTGTAAATTTGCGTATTATGAAATGGTGTGAAAATCTTATGTAGTTTTTTTATGATATTTATACCTACCATTAGGTATTTATGTAATCCTTTTTATTGATTTTTTTTAAAGATCTGCCAATTGAAGTAGCAATCGGCTCAGGATGAACAAAGTCAGCTGCTAGCTCACCAAACGAAAACCGAAAACCTCAAAATTGGTGAAAATAGTTCGTTGTAAGTGAATTTTAGCATAGTTTTGGTAATAGACCATCGTTTAAGTATTATTTACAAAAAACTTAAAAAAAACCCGCCACATAGATAAACAGACTTGAATATTATATGAAACGCCCGAGACTCGACAACATAAATTCGTATTTTAAAAAAAAAACTGCTCTGACCGGAGACTGAACTCGGGACCTCAAGCTTCGTAGTCAGGTTCTCTAATCACTGGGACACAGATTTACCGAAGGAAAAGATCGTGAGGAAACCTTCACAAACCTGCGAAGTAATTCAATGGTGTGTGTGAACGCGTACTACACATACACGTGCTACGCTCAAGCTCAGCAGTGGGATGTTATAGATATAACCTTACCAACAAAAAGTTGGAAAAGTCACTTCAAAATTCAATATATCAAAAACGGCTAAACCGATTTTGATAAAACATGTCTTAAAACTATCGCTAAAAAACTTGCTTTCAAACAAAAAAAATCGCATTTAAATCTGTCCACCCGTTTAAGAGCTACGCTGCCACAGACAGACAGACACCAGCCGCACATAGCGGTCAAACTTATAACACCCCTCTTTTTGCGTCGGGGGTTAAAAATGATGATGACGATGAATGCTTACTCAAAGTAACAAAGCTACAATGTTTCAGTTTCATATTTTGCAGATATGAATATACCGAGTATTGTTTTCCGGATTCAAAAGCTCTTCGACTGAAATGTAAGCGTAGCTTTGTATGTCAATAAAGCTTTGAAAACCCTTGCGGGAATGAGAGCACGCTATTGTGGGTCATAATTGGCAAACAGTTCCACTCCCTCCCTTTCTCTGTGTTCTATAGTTCTTACAGTTACACGTAAAATTAATTGTAAGCATTACATTGCTGACACAGTGTTTTTAGGGTTCCGTAGCCAAGATGGCAAAAATGGGACCCTTATAGTTTCGCCATGTCTGTCTGTCCGTCCGCGGCTTTGCTCAGGGACTATCAACGCTAGAAAGCTGTAATTTTGCACGAATATATATGTAAACTATGCCGAAAGTTTTTTTAGAGTACCTCGTGGGGATGTTTTTTTTTCTCGTCCAACCTTGTAGTGTATAGGGTATTGTTGCATAGGTCTTTTAAAACCATTAGGGGGTTGCTAAAACGATTTTTCGATTTCAACTTTAAGGTGCAAATTTTCATTAAAATCAAGCGTCCCCAAGAGCGGCCCCTCTAAAATCTAAACCAGTGGGTGGAAAAATTTGAAAAATTCAGGATGGTAGGTAGTAAGTAGGTATACCAAACTTACAAGGAAAACTATAACGGTTGTTTTCTTGAGAATTATTAGTAGTTTAAGAGTAAATAGCAGCCTAAGGTATGAAATATACCTAAACTTGAAATATTCCGTACAAAATACGAAATCCTTAGAAAAATATTAACTACTTATATAAATATTTCGGGCGTGTCCGACACGCTCTTGGCCGGTTTTTTATACTAACGCCGACAAACGAGCTTACGCCCCTGATGGCAAGTTGACGTTTCTGGACACCAGCACCATTGGAAGTGCTAAGGCGTTGCCGACTTTTCACTTCAAATATTACCCGTGCAGGGCTAGAAAGATGGCATTTCAACCGCAAATAGAGGGCCACCATTTACCGATGTGTTGTTTTAATTAATTACAAGTAAGGGCTTCTGGTTTTTCTGTGCATCTATATTTCAGTTTGTATTTTCAATTTAGGTTATACGGGATGACCGTAAAAGTAACAATCTTCTCCCGAGTAATATCTCTCTTCCTCTACCCTTGTAAAACTACCATCTAATAATGTAATGAGCATGAATTTGAATGAATAAATATGAATATGAATATGAATATTTATCTCGACGTTTTGATCACATGACAGTGGCCGTGGTCACGAGTAGACCGACGTTCTAGTCCTAGTTTCTCCAGATGCTCTGCCAAATCCAAAACTAAACTGTAACTTCAATTGAATGTCAAAATTTACCGAAACTTAAACCGAAACTTCGGTCAGACACTCGTGTGTGTTCAAATTCTAGCTTCCCACCGCTGAATTCACAAGATAATTTATCAAATCTACAATGTATCAGAGTGCAATCCTGGTGTCCCGCAGAGAGCCGTTTCGAAGTTTTATAGCGTTCTTACTCTGGTTTATGAGATGCAAGATGGAAGTGCAAATCGGCGTGACACCCGAGTTTACTTACGATAGTTAAAGTTACGCTGTGGTATCGGAATCGTTTAGGCTAAGACGTTACTATAACTTCATTTAATTTAGAATTGGAGGCCACAGCAACATTGTATTGCGTCTGGTCAACTATTTCTTACCTAGTAAATAGTCCAGTACAATAGTCTGGGAGCCGCAAAATAAAATTGTTTTAATGCCACTTTATTTGCGTGTCGTCAATTGTTATTCTAGTACAAATTGTAAAGAGATTACAGTTCACGAGCCGCAATACAATGTTGCTGTGGCCTCCAATTCTAAGTGATAAGTATGTGTGAGTTGCATCAATGATGTCAAATCAATGAAATATCACGGGACACGAATGACCAGCGGATAGCCCAGTGATTAGAGAACGTGACTATGAAGCTTAAGGTCCCGGGTTCGATCCCCGGTCGGGCCAGATTTATGTACGAAAAGTTTTGAACGTTAGCTCTCGAAAATATTACATGCATTTAAGTACAGTCAAGTGTAAAAATATGAACTTATTCAAAGTTTCTAAAATAAGTACCACATCATCCTTCATATCAGCCTTATACGTCCCACTGCTGGGCACAGGCCTTCTCTCAGAATCTCCGGTTTGTGCACGTTTCTTCACGATGTTTTCCTTCACCGTAAAGCTCGGTAAATTTCAAATGTAATTTCGCACATGAATGAACCCACGATCCTCTGCTTGAGAGGCCAATAGTTCACCACGGCGTTTTAATCGGCTCTTTTCCTTACTAATAGTTAAGTATTTACTGTGGGCAACAACAACAAACGTCTCACACGACGCCACCCGAGGCATGCCATTAATATCTGTCCCATTTATTTTGTATGGCTCGAAAAGAAACGCAACTACCTACCCTACTATCCTTCCTACTATCCTAGTAATATCTCGGTAATATTAACACGTCGGCTGCCCATAGGGGCAGCCGACGTGTTAATAGTGGGATCACGAGAGCAACACTTTAGGTGAGGTCTATACCTCACCTAAAGTGTTGCTCTCGTGATCCCACTAATGCTAACAGCATCGTCACTGGTGACACGTTAACGTAACACACAAAACTGTGTTTTTTTTTTTTATTTATTCACAAAAAAAGGTACATAATTTTATTTTCTCAAAAATGTCCGTAAAAGATGACATTATTCTTTACATATCAGAAGGTGAAGTGCATAGTTTATGGTCAGCGAAAAATTAAAAAGTTAAAAAGGTTGCAGGCGCGCTAGCTCGACAATAATGAATTAGCGCGCCTGCAATCAGTCACATTTTTTTTTAAAGTTAAAAAGGCCATGGAAATGTTGGCACAAGTCGTATACAGCCAAGTCTAATGGCCGGTATCAGGTATTTTGTTGGAACTCCGGACTGTTTCTATTTGGTCTGATATAGCTTGTGGTTTTTTCGGTGGAAAAATACACCTGCAGTTTATTTTTAATGAAAAAAGGCGGGAAAGCATAAGAAAAATATTGGAAAAAAAATAAATTTTATAATATATTTTGAGAAAAAGTTTATTCTATTTCAGAATTATTCACCATTTTTGAGAAAAGCTTTATATTAGTCTCGGCTGGAATAGCAATTGCTGGTTTCGTATTAGTTAAACGGACTCGCAGCCAGCAATTGCCTACTTCCAGGCCACGACAATAATCTACTATTACATAACTAATTTCGCCAAACTATGACGTTTATTGGCGAATATTGCGCTCACTTAGAACAATTGTACCCTACTTAATTAAAACTTAACTACTTAATGTTATGCTTACCGCCCACGACCGAGCTGTGCTGTCAAGCCTGCACCCTATTCCATTGCAAATTTGGCGCAAATCCACACACACAACCGGGCCCTGGCCCGCACACTATATACAAAGCTTAATTATAATAAAAACCTGTTTTTATATTTTACGACTACAGTACTTACACTTATATAACTTACTTATAAATTTTTCTAGCAAAAACTTTTTTAGTTTATTCTTAAAAACTTTAAGACTATTACAATCATTTTCCAGAGGAATATTATTAAAATAATCGTGGAGTGATGTATATTCTCGTTCTCTTACCGTAATAATTGTTAGCTTTAGGTTCAACATACCTATGACGTGACGTGGCTCTCAGGTTACATGTATACGTCCTGAGGATTTTATGCTCCGTTGCTTGATACTGATCACTATTCACGTTGATTCTATTCACTAGCTTTTGCCCGCGGCTTCGCCCGCGTGGAATTCGGTTATCGCGCACTGTTCCCTCGAGAGCTGTGCATTTTTCCGGGATAAAAAGTAGCCTACGTCACTCTCTGGCCTATAAACTATCTTTTGCTATCTGTCTCTATACTTCCTTTGGAAGTTATCCGGCTGTGTGTCAACTTTTATCAGCTTGACAGTTACTCTTTCACTACGAGGCAACGGGCCCTGTAAATCTACCGAACTTCACGTCGATCAGTCGCTCCGTTTCGACGTGAAATACGCTTTCGCATTTATAATATTAGTATGGATGGAACGAACTAAGTATACGTTTTTTTAATTAAAACTTAGAGCACAATGAACATACTTGTATTGAAGGTGTGTGTGAAATTCTCTATCCACACTGGGCCCATATGGGAACTGCGGCCTTTCATTCTGAGCAGTGGCGGCCTTAGGGGGTGGCGAACAGGGCAATCGCCCGGGGCCTTGCTCTCGCAGGGGCCTCGCGCAACAACCCAAGGAATTTAAAAAATATAGACTTTTTTTACTAAATTTTCGCATCACATACTTTTCACGAAGGACAAAGGGCCTCGCAAAGACCTGCTGCCCTGAGCCTCGCATTGGGTAAGGCCGCCGCTGATTCTAAAGGCCGTGCTTAGCAAAGGGACCTGTCTGTGATAGGCCGAGATGATGACAATAATGTCCGGTTTAATATGAATGTAAGTCCGGCTTGTCAATTTTTGGGTCCTGGCTAACCCTACTTCTACGCGGTGTTGTCCACAAAGTGACAAGGTTCTAAACAAGTATTGGAGCTGAGCGACATGCGTCACGTGCAACCTTTTCGCCGTGACCGTGCGTAATATACGCCGGCTGACGCTGCGGTCGATTATCTGTTTGACAAGGGTTAGGTGTGGCCCATGTAACAAGCGTTCAACTATATATATATCAAAATATTAATTAAATAACTGAAAACCTGACAGTTGTTTGCTTAAAACTGAGAGGAGGATCGATTACACTATACAGATGTATAGTGTCAATTTTTTGCCATTTTTTTTGCAATTAGCTTCAGTAAACTTTAGTAAGCTAGTAGAGAAAGTAAGATAAATGAGTATTTCTCAAAAAGTTGTCCCGTCCTGAATTGACAAGAAAGCAATTTGTCCAGAAATTATTAACACTAAGGACGAGATCATAAAATATAAACCGCATAAAACACCCAAAATTGCTCGACGTCAGGAAAACGTCACGAAATGTAGTGAGGAAAAAATCGTAATTTTGTAACTACATCGACACTTTCTATTGGATCCAACAACAAAGATTATGTGACTTTTTATCACCTTTACCACAAGGTTTTGTATATATTTAAACACAATATTACTTATTTTTTGTGTTGAAATAGCGTCAGGATTTTTTTTTAAATTAGTGGACCACTTTTTGAGAAATAGTCAAATACGAATTTGTCCGGCAAAATACGATGGCAAAACATAATTCACTAGATCTGTACTTTAAACCAGGTTACTTTTTTATTAAATCCCTCTCATACTGTTCTGTTAAGATGAGCTGTGGCTGAGTTCGAAACGCATCAGTGTACTGTGGTGGTAGTGATAGATGGGTTTGTGTGATTTGTGTGTGTTCTTACAGTGTGCAGGTGGATGAACTGCATGACCATGCATTTCTTTATAAACGTAGCTATCGTAAGGTCGCGGGTGAGCAAATTAAGAAATTGTTTCAATTCATTGGCCGTTTCTCTCCATAGAGCTGTACACATTTTATAGTTGGCAGCGACTCGTTGCGCCGCGATGGTGTACCGGTGAGATATGAGTACCTAATATAGACCTAAATATCGGATATTTCCGCTGTCGTGAGACTGATATTTCCCCACAGTCTTCCGTTACTTGTGCCATCACCACCACACCACCTAACCCTATCCGCACTCTATTTGTATTCCGGACCCGGTTCCGTTTTTGTAATACTCACCGGATTCTGAATATTGATTGTGCCTTCATAAAGATAGTTTGCACTGAATTTGTTTATATTCACAGAGGAAGGCTCTTTTTAATGAGATTCACAATTCATACACGATAGGGAACATGCTTGGAGCATAAAATACTTAATCTGATTCAAAACTGAGAAATAAATGGATCAACGTAAATAGCGCAAAAATCATCAATATTTGTCGAAAAATAAGGACCAGCCCCTCTCTCCTTCTAGAAAAATAAAGTTTAGTATGGACTTCCTAAATTCAAGTAGAGAGACGTCATTTAAAACGTCTACATATTTACTGGTATACGTCTGTATCTTCGTATTTTGTTAAGATATTCAAGAAATTCTTCCACAACTAGTTTTGTAGATGTAGGTAGCAAAATTATGCAATTTTCCGCGATAAAATCCTATTCTATATCCTTTCCCGGGACTCAAACTATCTGTATACCGAATTTCATCTAAATCGGGTCAGTAGATCCAGATATTACCCCCTACAACATCACAAACTTTACCTCTTTATAATATTAGTATAGATAGATAGATGTATAGATTATTTTATTAGGATAGGTTCTTGTAGAATTCCGTGTACTCGTATAGTCACAATATTATTCCCGCCACGACACGTATTCGTACCAAGCGGCACCGAGGGACCACTCTGCTTGTGCTTACTAATATATTTTGCCAGTATTATTTTACTTACCCCGAATGTTGCTTTTAGACATATCAAATGGTTATCTATTGTTTGCCCGAAAGTTATAAGCTATAATTTCATTTTCCCGAAGTTCATAATGCCCGAAACTTCATTTGCCCGAATGTTTCGTTTACTAGAAAATTTGTTTGATATATTCTTATTTTCCATATACGATATTCAATTAACGTATTATGTTTCGTTCTGGAATTAAAAAGGTATGAGCAAATGAAGCTTAATATTTTGCAAATTAATTCTTAAATCGAAAAGTGATCTTAGCAAACCTATAATGTTTTCGAAAGATCTTCTTTACAATACATACATGCACATCACCTAATAAGATAAGCTGGGCTAAAATTATAATTTATATTAATAATAGAGAATTCACACACTACAGTGAAATTATACGAATCGATAAGCAATTTCAATATTTAATTCGTCAGCCACTGAAATTTGGTATCACGATGGAATATCGATAATAAGAATATTTGATATTCATACACGTAACATTTGTATTGGATGAAGAAAAATACAACCTAGCGTCATCGTAAACGTACGCAGCGTGTAAAATTTATAAAGCGTGTTATTTTAATTTATATATTTTATACTTAAAGTGATTTTTTTTTCTACAAATTCGGCCATATTCATTTTTGCTCTAAGATACACAGCATATCCCCTGCCTTGAAGAGTTCCTAATATAACGCAACCACAATGAAATGTGCTCAAACAAACACTATTTTTATAACACCTGTAACAGTAAATGAGGTTCGTCAGATTATATTATCTCTGAATAATACAAATTCAGTAGGTTATGATGGCGTTTCAACAAGGGTTTTGAAAATGTGCGTGGATAGCGTATCAGTACCTTTGGCTCATCTTATTAACTTGTCGGTTGAACAAGGAGTATTTCCTGAGCGACTTAAATATTCAATTGTTAAACCTATGTTTAAAAGGGGAGACCCTACGAATGTGGATAGCTACAGACAAATTACGTTAATCCCTGTAATATCAAAAATATTCGAAAAGGCTATGGCCAAAAGAATAATTAACTTTATATCAAAAAATGGTGTCCTACATTCTGACCAATTTGGTTTTCAACAGGGCAAATCAACATCTCTTGCATGTTTCTCTTTAGTGAAATACGTCTTGGAGTCCATTGATAGAAATATACCCATCGTGGCAGTATTTTTCGACATGTCTAAGGCGTTTGTAACATGGCAAACCTCCGCGGTGCGCAACTGGCCGCTTACAGAAGAAAAAAATCTAAATTCTAAATTATTGATACTCTTTTGTTTTTTCCTGTCATTGGCTCTACTATTTGGCAAGGCGTAAGCCGAAATTTGATTTTCTTTACAAGAAAATATTAATTATTTACTCGGTGATAGCTATTTCACTGACTACTACTTGTAATATAAGGGCTGCCACTATTGCAGGTATTGTAAATATTATTATATCTACTTCTAACATTTATTTCTTGTGTACATTTTGTAAAACCTAATCCAAGTCTCGTTTAGCTCTCTTTCGCTGGTCCGACACTAAAACGAGGCTTGGATGGGTGCTGCAAGCAAGCAGTAAAGCAGGGTGTTTCATTCCAGCCCTTCCTTTTTCCTGCTGAATCCAAATCATCATCTCCACTTCCTCTCCGTTCTGCTGCCTCGGAGCAGATCGCCGTCGCGACTGGACGCTTCGAGGCTACCTCAACACCCTGCCCTGTTTCCCTACCTATCCTACAAGTCTCAGGCCAGTGTTTTTTTAAATTTATCTACAAGAGCAGTGCTGACTGAAATAATTGTATATATTTTCTTTTGTATTATATTTTTATTTTGTAACCACACGCCTTTTATTTCTCGGCTAGCCGGTTACATTGGCGCCCAAGGGTTGTTTCAGTCAGTACGTGAGTCTTACATTTGACTTGGATTAGGTTATGTACATAGCGCTTGTAAATACTACGTGTACATTAAACGTATTGTGTTATAAATTTTATACTTTTACAATATTTTTGTACATAGCCTAATTTTCCAATTTGTTCTGTTTTTGTGTATATCTTTGTTTCTTGTGATTTTGTGTTAGGAACTTATGCTTGCTTACGTATCGATGTTCATTTCATGTACGTGTAAATAAGTATATAATTATTTTTTGTACATAACACCGGGCTTCGAAATGGATTTTAAGGCTTTGAATGTAAATTTGTTAAATAAAAATGAGCTCATGTACGAGGTGAGCATCAGGCAGGGAGAGCCGCTCCCCACAGTCGCGGAGTTGCGGCGGCAGCTCGTTCACTTGTTGGACAAATTTAGTGCTGAGGACTTGACATCAACTTTTTCAATTGCCGATGATTGTAGTGGCACTGAAAAATCACTTTCCTTTATCGAGGATAAAATCATTCTATACGAAAGTACCTGTGATGCAAAGCTTGTACAGAAAATACAGTCTTTTTTGACTCATATCTATTTACGCCTTCAGCGTATCGATGTCTCTGATAATGAGGAATACCGTACTACGTATAAAGATCTTGTTTCCAGATTTAGTGCCTTAAAAATTCGTTTTGACAGTAAAAACAGCATTCGGAGCGAATCTTCGACGTCTTGCGCCACAGCAAACTCCGGTCCTAGCGCGGACACTAAGATAATTGTGCAGTGTGACCGCGGAGTGACCAGTGAATTCCGTAAATTCACGTTTGCGGGGGTTGGTTGTCCCCGCGATTTTATACAAAAACTTGAGGAGTTTGCTGTGTCTAGAAATTTATCAAAAGAAAATTTACTAGCTCATTCGTTCGAGATTTTTACCGATAGGGCTCTACATTGGTTTCGCGCATACAAAGATAGTTTTCATAACTGGGAAAGCTTAAAAACTAAACTGTTTGATGATTTTGATATATTTGATTATGTAAATCATCAGATTCTTTTAGATAAACTTTATAAATGCGGGATTAGAGGTAAGGCTCATGATTGGTTGTCTAGCTATTTGGGTGATCGCAAACAATGTACAGAGATAACAAAAATCGAAAACGGGGAAAAACTGTCAGCCCTATCTGAATATTGTGATAATAAACAGGGTGTACCCCAGGGAAGCATACTGGGGCCACTGCTGTTTCTTCTGTATATTAATGATATTTCAGATGTCACAAATCACAAGTGCATATTGTTTGCAGATGATACCACATTATTATTTAAATGTTATGATAGAGAGATATTTGAGACTGACATTAATTTGGCATTAAGTAAAATAATTGAATGGATGGACATGAATAATTTAAAAATTAATATAACTAAAACTAAGGCAATACAATTTAAAACATATAGAAGTCAAAAACTTACGTTAAATTTAACTTACGACAATAATAAAATAGATATTGTTGATTCCACGACTTTTCTGGGAATAACGCTTGATGAAAATTGTAACTGGAAAAATCATGTTGATGTTCTGTGCACGAGAATAAATCGCTTTGTGTTTGCACTTTACCGTTTGAGAAAGATTTCTTCTTTGCAGACAGCGCTTAACGCTTATCATGGCTATGTCTCATCCGTTTTGCGTTACGGTATCATAATCTGGGGCAACTCAGTCGAAATCAACAGACTGTTCATAGCGCAAAAAAAATGCATAAGGGCGTTGTGTGGCATTGGCAGAAGGGAATCTTGTAGGCCAATGTTTAAAAAGCTTAAAATTCTTCCTCTTCCATGCATTTATATTGCTGAGATGTCACTTTTTGTAAAAAATAATATTGAACACTTTACTAGAGTATCAGATGTCAATCCCCAAGCTAGGAGCAATCGAAGAAATAAACTACTAGTTACAAGAAATAGACTGGCTCTTTGCCGCAACAACGTGTACAGCATGGCGATCAAAATTTTTAATAAACTACCGCCTGCCTTATTAGAGTTGCCAATGCGAAAATTTAAATCATTTTTATTAAATTGGCTTATGGCTTACAATTTTTATAGCCTCAATGAGTTTTTTAATTTAAGGGAATAGTTTTGATTACATATGACATTTATTTTATTTTAATTCTATTGTGACAATTCTTATGATATTGATTTTGATTTATAATGATAATTTTGTTTTCGATTGTGTATGACATTTTGCAGTTTTGATATTTGATCTTAATTAATTTTGTAACCTAGATTTAAGTCAAATTTTTGCATGCCTACTGTTAGAGGGCAGCTAGCACTATTGACACTTTTATAAGTTAATACCTTATAAGAAATTCCAACATCGTATTTATCCACATAGTGCTAAAGCAAATAAATAAATATTTCATTTCATTTCATTTCATATAAATAGTTATTCATTTAATTTATTACAGATAAGTAAGGTCCATATTTGTGTCCACATCCGTTAATAAAGTTACGTTACATCATTATAAACAAAAAAAAACCAATTATTTATTTAATGCGAGCAGTTTGTGGGTGACATATACACGTAGGGCGGCCAGCGTTCTACGTGTCCAATACAATAACATCTTCAGCTGCCCCGTTTTTGCAGCGCTTCAGCTATGTTTGCGTAAGCGCAAACGGATGGGTTCCACGCCATATGCGCAAGAAAGTGGCGTCCCTACTCAGCAGAGGCGTCTTTACCTATAGTGCAGGGTGTGCGTTGCACACTGGCGCAGCGGTATTAGGGGCGCTGGCCGCGGCACTTTGTCACACTTTGTACTTTTGTTTGTACCTATTCCATTTTGACCGTGCGCTTCCTAGATGGCGCTAAAATAATAATTGCACACTGCACACGGGCGCTACATGGGCTAAAGACGCCTCTGCTACTCAGTCGCGTTCGGGGCAGTGGCAACGGGATTCTGAGAGTGTTTGCGTATAGGTTTGACTACCCCATTTATAATAAATGGAGGCAAATAATGCTTGGACTGATTTGATTGTTATATTATTATTATTTTGTGTCGCGTACCTACATACATACTAACATAGGTTAAGGCATTGTAACTAACAAACTTTTATGGGCTCCTGGTCCGAAATAAACGAATATTTAATATAATTTAATTACCTATTTTATTTATTTCAGTCTTGCAATCCAGCGAGGAAATGCTGCCAGCGTCCTCAGTGCCGTGCCGCAGGGTAATTTCTAAAATTACTGTAGTTTTAGTTTATTTAATTTTAATCTAGTTTTAGTTCAGTGAACAAAGTGTATTTCAAAATTATAAAACTTTATTGAAAATAAAATCATATTATAAGAATAAGAATAAGAATGGTTTATTGGCTGATAAAATAGATACACATACAGTCCATGCGTATTCCTACCAGCCAAAATAGCCGCCACTCAGCTATGTGTCGCGAAAAGATCTGAAGATGATTGATATTCATATATTCATTTTCATTTATTTCGTCAGCATAGGTATCAATCAATTTAAATAAATTAAATTAAAATCAAATATAGAACTCAATATTTTGCGAGGTCGCTTTTATAGCTCGCCTGATATTTATAGGAACAATTCTCTCATTATTATCTACTCATACTTACAGGGAGTATGAGCATACTCGTATGTTCATAGACGCGTATGTCACGCTCACTTGAGCTTTTCAACCTCATCCTTCCATGTGTTGCCAGCAGTAAAATTTACGAGAACATCACAAACAACCCTAATATTAGTTGTCCCATATTTTCCTCGCATTTCCGCTGTCCGCTAGTTAGTATGCGTGTCAGATGCCAAGAGAATTGGGGACAGTTCTACTCTCAGGCTTTTTGCCATGCTGTCATGTATATGGAATATGTGTCACATGATCGGTAGGTATGCGGTGGTCTGTTTTTATTATAAATTCGACGGGTCTACATTAATTGTCACCGGATTTACACCGGATTTATTTTACTTCATCATCATTAGCGTCCCACTGCTGGACACAGGCCTCCTCTCAGAATGAAAGCGCTTGGGCCGTAGTAGGATTGGGAACTTCACGCACACCACTACAAGTTTCCGATACATTCCTTACCGTAAGGCGGTTGTCACACTGCCGCCGCATCCCGTTGCGGCGTGCGGAGCGACGAATTCGCGTGCGGCGACGACGCACCGCCGTACGGATTTGCTCCGCATCTCCGTCCCGAACTGCATTTAATTTGTTTTTTAATAATGTTGTTTTTTAAATTCATCTAGCTCGAATTCAGTTTCTAATATAAAGTTAAATGGTCAAACTATTGAATTTGTAAAATCAACAGTATTTTTAGGAATAACGCTCGATTCTAAACTGCAGTGGGGACCTCACGTCACAGCAATCGCGGGTAGATTGAGCTCTGCTGCTTTTGCAGTTTGGAAAATACGGCAGCTAACCGATGTGGCGACGGCACGGTTGGTGTATTTTGCTTACTTTAATAGCATTATTTCGTACGGCCTTATTTTATGGGGATCTGCTGCAGACATTGAGTTAATTTTTATCTTACAAAAGAGAGCAATTAGAGCAATTTATAATTTGAAGACGCGTGAATCTTTAAGATCTTTTTTTAAGGAAACAGATATCCTAACCCTGCCGTCGCTTTATGTTTTTGAAATAATCATGTATGTTAGGAAGAACATATGTGATTTTCCCACTAACGTCGATAAGCCAAAGGCTACTAGAAACACAGGGAAGCTTAAAGTTCCATCTTACAGACTGGCTAAAACCAAAAAGTCTTTTAAATGAAACGGATACAAAATTCAGATCTATTGTCAAGAAGACATTAATATCAAAGGCGTATTATAAAGTTAATGATTATATCATGGACAGGGATATTTGGAAATAATTCCGATCCGCATTAGCGATCCCTTCAAATAGCGAACCTACTGTGTTAAAAATAAAGTTGTGTTAAATACTTGTGATGTATACATATCATTTAATAATATTGTAAATCTGTTTAAAAAAAATATATATATATACCTCGTTGAGTTTCTTGCCGGATTCTTCTCAGCAGAGGTTTTTCCGAACCGGTGGTGGTTTTTTTTTTGACATTCATAAGTGCTTGTTATAGCCTAAATTGAATAAAGATATTTTGACTTTTGACTTTGACTTTGTTCATTTTTTATGGCACTCAATGTCGCATACCACGTGCCCCGCACCGCATCGTCGTCTGCACGGAGAGATGGAGCCAGTGTGTTATAGCATGCGGGTTTGTGTACAAATCAAACATTCTTCTCTACGGTACAAAGTTAAAAACCGCAGCACCTTACGCGCGTGCAGTGTGAGGACCACCTAAAGCTCGTGATAATTTTAAAATGTAATTAGACACATGAATTTCGAATAATCCAGTTGCAGGCCCGGGATTGAACACATGATCCTCGGCTTGAGAAGCCATAGGTCAAACCACTAGGCCACCATGGCTTCTTATACATCCTAATATCTATACATATAATAAAGCTGAAGAGGGTCGAAAGTCTGTACATGGAAGATATTCGAAAAAAAGTTGTCTGGGGATACTTAGAATCGATAACAGAACACGTTCCAACAGTTTTTAGAATTTTTGTCTGTTTGTCTGTTTATCTGTTTGTCGTTTATTTGACCGCGCATCACGTGAGAACGGCTGAACGGATTTTTATGCAAACTTTACTAATCTGACGAGAAAATCCCCGGCCAGGTTATAGGCTACAAAAATTCGACCCTTAGGGTATAAAAATTCAACCCTTAAAAGTGGAGGTAGCTACTACATTCGATTCGATTGAGTTAAGTTTCCACCTTCAAGTTTTCAAATACGTGCTATGACTATCAAGTACCCTGATAAACTAACAGATGGCGCTGAAATTAATAACGTTGTGACTCGAGTAAGCCACTGAGGAAGGATTTTGCCAAATTAACTCTAAGTTTAAAAGAGGGAGTACGGATATCAACAAATTTAATTGAATAATTTAATTGATTTACTAATACGACTAAAATTAAACGACAATAAAGTAATTGCCCACACATTGCAATGCCATCTTATGGAGAACTGGGTAAACAGTAAATAATGGAGTAAACTAATAAAAAAGAGTTTACTTACATAGTACTTAGTTTTTTAGCATTAGAAAAAGGGTAAACAATCTTGACGAGTCTTTTTATTGAAAAACGTTTTAAAAAACAGTTGCTACTACTTTTATGATACCAAAAGCATATATTATATCCTTGCTAATTGTTACTATTTGTTGTGACTTATTTGCAAAAGTTTTTTTTCAATATAAAGACACATCAAGATCGCTTGCCTTCTTTCTAATGCTAAAAAAAGAAGTATAAGTAATGGTAAAATCAACACACATATCAACACGCGTACGAGTATAAGTATCGCTATCGAGTACCCTGTTACACTAACAGATGGCGCCGATTTAGCCAAATTGACTAAGTTTAAAAGAGGGTGTACGGATATCAAGAAATTTAACTGAATAGGTAATTGATACAACAAAATTGATTGAATCGCAACACATTTCACAGTGCCATCTTATGGAGAACTATGAAACAAACGAGTTAACATAGTTACGTAGTGGTTACATCAACACTCATATTCAACACGCGTATAATTAATTAATAGAAAAATGACATAAATTATTCCTAATTAATTAATATCCGGAATACGAAAATTCGGCGAAGAACTAGGGTCACTGACATAGCTCGAAAAATGATATGCAAGTTGAAGTGGCAATTGGCAGGCCACATCGCTCGAAGAACAGATATTCATTATTATTCATTGGGGGAGAAGTCCTCGAGGAGCGGCGACCGGAAGACGAAGCGTTGGCAGGCCTCCCTCCAGGTAGAATGACGACATTGTGAGACTTGCGGGAAACCGGTGGATGCAAGTGGCGAGTTGTCGTTCATTGTAATTTATAATTTATTTGTATTGTAATATTATTGATTATATGTAGGTACGTTAGTCTGTAAGGTATTTATTGTATGGGCCAAGTTGCCCGAAATAAATGGATTTATTACGAGTATTATTATTGTGGCGTTGTAAGGGGTAGGCCTTTTTCGATCAGTGGACCTCTTCCGGCTGATGAGGACGAATTATATCGCATCAATATTCATACGTATTGCCTCTTTTAAGCACTTAATAATGGTCACGAAGGTGAGTACTTAAAAAAAAAACATTTTTCTCTTTCTTTTGCGGAGTAAATTTACAACGATTTCGGATTTGGGACTCGCATTTTACAGGCGTTACCATGCCTTCCCGAAAAAAACGAATCGACTACCAGGGGCACGGCACGGTCTCAGGAGTCTGAGGAAGACCGCGATGGGAGACTCAGTGCCGCTCTAGCCGGGCAGGCCGCTTCGCTTTCGGCTGAAACGGCAAGCCAGCGCGAGGCTGGGTTGCGATCCCAAAGACATATACGCTATCTTTGAGATCACTCGATGTAGGAAAAAAGTAAGCAAAGAATAAAAATCTTATTTCTTGAGCAATTTAGATGTGAAACTTGGTGATCATGATCAGATTTTTCAGTTGATTGTTTAGCTGTAGTTTGAAGGGATTTTTCGAAAATTCCAAGAAACGGCCAATGCGGGACATTAACTTCATTCCTATCGAGTATTGTGTAAATATAAAAATCTACGCAGACGAAGTCGCGGGCAAAAGCTAGTACATATAATAAAGCTGAAGAGGGTCGAAAGTCTGTACATGGAAGATATTCGAAAAAAAGTTGTCTGGGGATACTTAGAATCGATAACAGAACACGTTCCAACAGTTTTTAGAATTTTTGTCTGTTTGTCTGTTTATCTGTTTGTCGTTTATTTGACCGCGCATCACGTGAGAACGGCTGAACGGATTTTTATGCAAACTTTACTAATCTGACGAGAAAATCCCCGGCCAGGTTATAGGCTACAAAAATTCAACCCTTAGGGTATAAAAATTCAACCCTTAAAAGTGGAGGTAGCTACTACATTCGATTCGATTGAGTTAAGTTTCCACCTTCAAGTTTTCAAATACGTGCTATGACTATCAAGTACCCTGATAAACTAACAGATGGCGCTGAAATTAATAACGTTGTGACTCGAGTAAGCCACTGAGGAAGGATTTTGCCAAATTAACTCTAAGTTTAAAAGAGGGAGTACGGATATCAACAAATTTAATTGATTTACTAATACGACTAAAATTAAACGACAATAAAGTAATTGCCCACACATTGCAATGCCATCTTTTGGAGAACTGGGTAAACAGTAAATAATGGAGTAAACTAATAAAAAAGAGTTTACTTACATAGTACTTAGTTTTTTAGCATTAGAAAAAGGGTAAACAATCTTGACGAGTCTTTTTATTGAAAAACGTTTTGAAAAACAGTTGCTATTACTTTTATGATACCAAAAGCATGTAAATGATCATTATACCTATCCTTGCTAATTGTTACTATTTGTTGTGACTTATTTGCAAAAGTTTTTTTCAATTTAAAGACACATCAAGATCGCTTGCCTTCTTTCTAATGCTAAAAAAAGAAGTATAAGTAATGTTAAAATCAACACACATATCAACACGCGTACGAGTATAAGTATCGCTATCGAGTACCCTGTTACACTAACAGATGGCGCCGATTTAGCCAAATTGACTAAGTTTAAAAGAGGGTGTACGGATATCAAGAAATTTAACTGAATAGGTAATTGATACAACAAAAATAAATGAATTGCAACACATTTCACAGTGCCATCTTATGGAGAACTATGAAACAAACGAGTTAACATAGTTACGTAGTGGTTACATCAACACTCATATTCAACACGCGTATAATTAATTAATAGAAAAATGTCATAAATTATTCCTAATTAATTTATATCCGGAATACGAAAATTCGGCGAAGAACTAGGGTCACTGACATAGCTCGAAAAATTATATGCAAGTTGAAGTGGCAATTGGCAGGCCACATCGCTCGAAGAACAGATATTCATTATTATTCATTGGGGGAGAAGTCCTCGAGGAGCGGCGACCGGAAGACGAAGCGTTGGCAGGCCTCCCTCCAGGTAGAATGACGACATTGTGAGACTTGCGGGAAACCGGTGGATGCAAGTGGCGAGTTGTCGTTCATTGTAATTTATAATTTATTTGTATTGTAATATTATTGATTATATGTAGGTACGTTAGTCTGTAAGGTATTTATTGTATGGGCCGAGTTGCCCGAAATAAATGGATTTATTACGAGTATTATTATTGTGGCGTTGTAAGGGGTAGGCCTTTTTCGATCAGTGGACCTCTTCCGGCTGATGATGACGAATTATATCGCATCAATATTCATACGTATTGCCTCTTTTAAGCACTTAATAATGGTCACGAAGGTGAGTACTTAAAAAAAAAACATTTTTCTCTTTCTTTTGCGGAGTAAATTTACAGGCGTTACCATGCCTTCCCGAAAAAAACGAATCGACTACCAGGGGCACGGCACGGTCTCAGGAGTCTGAGGAAGACCGCGATGGGAGACTCAGTGCCGCTCTAGCCGGGCAGGCCGCTTCGCTTTCGGCTGAAACGGCAAGCCAGCGCGAGGCTGGGTTGCGATCCCAAAGACATGTACGCAATCTTTGAGATCACTCGATGTAGGAAAAAAGTAAGCAAAGAATAAAAATCTTATTTCTTGAGCAATTTAGATGTGAAACTTGGTGATCATGATCATATTTTTCAGTTGATTGTTTAGCTGTAGTTTGAAGGGATTTTTCGAAAATTCCAAGAAACGGCCAATGCGGGACATTAACTTCATTCCTATCGAGTATTGTGTAAATATAAAAATCTACGCAGACGAAGTCGCGGGCAAAAGCTAGTATATGAGCATTTCTAAAAAAGTTTGTACATTTGTCGTTTGTCATTGTCCTCTGCCGATTTATTGCTTTCTTAAATCACGAGGCCACTGCATATTTTATTTGAACTATTAAACATAAAATTCGTTTCATTATCTTAACTAACAATTAACTGTCTTAAATACATATGTATTTGATTATTTAAAAATCATATTTTTAAAATAATCGTCCAGTACAATTTGTATGAAAAGTTAAATGTCCCATTGTAAATTTCGAACCTTAAATATCGTTTTATTTAATCAGTTTTAAGGTCTCGATTCAGTGGTCTATTTTATTACCTTCTTATAGTCTCAAGCAATCATTTTCTACATGTTTTTCATATGATTGTCTAAGAAATATATTTAAAAATTAAAAATTAAAGTTTGTCCTACAAAAAGTTCCTATTTTGATTCCAGTTTTTGTTACCGCATTTTCGTCCTTAAAAGGTATTTCTACAAAATTTAGTAGATTCTTCATAGGAAGCTGGCAACACTAGCATCATTTTGGCATCTTTAAACAGTAACCGTCACATTTCAAAAATCGAACTGCTGGTTGAAACAAGTGCGTGGTTGGTCATAACTGAAATAAAAGTCCACTTTTGTTACTGGAAAACTTGGGTACTACATAGGTACTTATACTCTTTGACTTGGGTAAGTTTTGATTTTTTATTACTTTGACATGAATTATATTTATTAACACTATCAAGATTTGTATGCTTAAATTCTTTGCTCAAATTGTACGTTATATTTGCTTTGACGAATTTTTAAATGTGTCGGGGTACCATATCGTTACTTCCTTTTTTGTTACTTTTGAATGGTAACGTATGGCTAGGAAATGGGAGTAACAAAAAAGGATCCCTAAGGCAGTGTGTAGACTATTAAATTTGAGAATGTCTTTTGTTTATTTACATGAGAGATCATCATCATCATTGTACATCTATTTCTCTTGTTAACTGTTCATTTCATGTTTTTATGTACAATATTAAAGACTTTACATACATACGTCAAAAGTTAATATTTTTAAATGTTTTTTCTGCGATCTCTTTATAATAAGAAGGTATGAAAAAATAATATAACACAACATTTTGTATCAACATTTTGATTTCACCCTGTATTATATGATTTAATTACATAATAATTATTTTTTATTTAATATGAAGAAAAACTATTTTTGTGTGTTTATTTATAATATAATTATAATATTAAAATCGACTAATGCATACTGTGCCTTAGAGTTCCTAATTTGTTACCAATTATTGTTACTGTCCCGTAAAAAAATACGAAGTTTTTGATATTTTTTGTTTATATTTTGTTAAAATATCATATATTTTAGATATCTCAGATGAATATTTACCAATTTAATAATGATAATTTCCAAATAATATTAATGGAACTTTAGAAATGTGCATTATATTGTAACTTTTCAGGGTACGTTTGACCAAATGGTAACGTAAAGGAGTAATTATCTTCATTATTTTTGTAATGACCTTAAAAGAGTAAGAATTAGCATTAAAACGTCAACAATGTTATATGTGCTACCTTATTTCTTCAATAAAAGCAACTAAATAATGTGTGTGGTTTTTATTATACTTAATTGAATCTTAGTCACAAAATAGGAATTATCGACTGCCTCGACTCAGTTGATTAAACTTTACAGCTTATTTTATAGTTACAATCTCTAAGAAATATATTATTTAGAATCTTTAAGAACTAGGTAATAATATGTAATTAAAATAATATACAAAATTATTAATTTCAAATTAGCCTATGCTTTCCGCAAAATGTACAAACTTTTTTAGAAATGCTCATATAATATATATAGCCAAGAAATGCGAGTTAAAATCCCTTCTGGCGCACCTGAAAACTTAGATTTAGGGGCTGTTTCACCATCCATTGATTAGTGTTAACTGGCGGTTAGGTGTGATGCCGTCTTTATTTGTTTTGTTCGAATAGACATCGGTTAACGCTAATCAATGGATGGTGAAACAGCCCCTTAGTTGAGCAAACGTTCTGGCAGTAAAAACAGATAACATGCAAAATTTAGCTTACGTTACCAAAATTTATACAGGTTGCTCCAAATTTACAATATTTGTAACTTAATGTGTTAAATTTTTAGTTGCCATTTTTTCAGTTTAGTTATGATGTATACACTGTGTTAGTTTAGGTTAGGATAGTTTTTACTTCAATTGTACCATTTAATGCGTTTGTTCAAACTTAAATGCATAACTTAGATTACCAGTAATAAATAACATTAAAATAATTGTTCAAAACATTTAAAAAAAAATACATGGGACTAATTTTAATTTTTTACGTAGGTAAGTGGTAATTTTAGAATTCCGGTTTTATCCTCGTCGCCCTACAATTACAAACGTCACGTGTCGGGAGCGAAAGCGTTGTGGCTTGGTTAATTGCTTAGACAAACAATCACTCACGTTTCGCGATCCTAATTTATATACTTCTGTTACACGTGTTTATACAATTAACGTGTTAAGACGGAGTCATAAATAATTTGTAAGTATTATACAGGCTGTTAGATCATTTTCATAAATATCGTTTCTCTTTCAAACTAGGAAATGTAATTATTCACTTGAGTATATTAAAAAGAATGCAACGTTTTATATTTTGCTACAACTTCCATTGTTACGAATAAACGTTAAAATACGTTTATACAAAACAACAACACACGACAATATTATTACAAATACGAGTAGATTACACGAAGTATAGAGTGTGTCATTGCGGTTGCGAATCGGACACTACTGCTGAGACGTTATAACACCCCAGCGCGGATTACACGAAGTATAGTGTGTCTTTGCGGTTGCGAATCGGACACTACTGCTGAAACGTTATAACACCCCAGCGCGGATTACACGAAGTATAGTGTGTCTTTGCAGTTGCGAATCGGACACTACTGCTGAAACGTTATAACACCCCAGCGCGGATTACACGAAGTATAGTGTGTCTTTGCAGTTGCGAATCGGACACTACTGCTGAAACGTTATAACACCCCAGCGCGGATTACACGAAGTATAGTGTGTCTTTGCGGGTGCGAATCGGACACTACTGCTGAAACGTTATAACACCCCAGCGCGGATTACACGAAGTATAGTGTGTCTTTGCGGTTGCGAATCGGACACTACTGCTGAAACGTTATAACACCCCAGCGCGGATTACACGAAGTATAGTGTGTCTTTGCGGTTGCGAATCGGACACTACTGCTGAAACGTTATAACACCCCAGCGCGGATTACACGAAGTATAGTGTGTCCAATGCAGTTGATAACACAGCTATGGCTAATCTGCTACCTTAGAATACAGAATAAATCAGAAGCTACGTTTACAATCTTAGTATCTCAAGTGTGTTCAGGATCAAAGTGTTGCTGCGGTGCAGCTAGTTGCAAAAAAGAATAACTGCATTCAATTTGAGCTTAAATACTACCTTCTCTTTCTTCGTTATTAGGACATGATTACATATTTTTAATTTGTCCGCCGACTAATTTATTGTTCTCTTTTACAGGAAATAAAAACTTAATGAACTATTTGATTTTAAAAGATAGATGCCATCGCGGTTTCTTGTTTAGTTCACGTTCACTGATAAAGGACCCATGGGTTTCGAAGCGTAAAACTCGTAGCTTTTGTTGCTGCTACGCCTATTTCATGCATTATCATATTTTATACCTAATAGGTAATAAATAAATAACCTAACTTTTATTTCAAGTTCGAACTATTTTTTAAAGAGATGGAATACAAATTTCGTTCACTCATAATCTTGCATGTTTTTTTCATTTCCTTGCATGGATTTCTACGTCATTCGTTTCATTTCCACTTTTAGTTATATCACGTTAAATTTTTCAAGAGAAAATTTGGCTTCAATGCATATTCCATTTTGCCAAAGAAGGAATTCAGTGACAACGTAGTATCTTTGACCTTGACATTACAGTAAAACGAGAACACTTTTGCAATGTTCTATTTACTTACTTGTATACGGGTACAACCAAATAAAGAGTGGAAATGGCAAACAATTAAAAAAAGGGTTTCTCGGTCTGACACATTTTATAATCTCTGCCTCCGATTAAACAATATTATTACTGGCCATTACAAATTTAACTTTAGTGGTAATTTCGCTGTTTTTTTCTAATTAACGGGATTTTACTGAAGTGCAGGTGGTTGCAGGTGGTAGGACCTTGTGCAAGGTCCGCCCGGATTGCTACCACCATCTTGCTCGCTAATCCTGCCGTGAAGCAGCAGTGCTTGCACTGTTGTGTTTCGGCGTGGAGAGTAAGACAGCCGGAGAAATTACTGGCACTTGAGGTATCCCATCTTAGGCCTCTAGGTTGGCAACGCATCTGCATTACCCCTGGTGTTTATGGGCGGTGGTGATCTCTTACCATCAGGAGACCCACTTGCTCGTTTGCTATCCAATCGAATAAAAAAAAAAAAAAAAAGTGATTTGGCGTCAAAAACTGTACTATAAAATTTAATGCGCTGTATAAACTAAGATGAACAAAGGCCCTTTGAATGCAAAGGGAGACATTGAAGATGTGGCTCACGCTACAGTTCTGTGATTATTTAGTAAGTCATTAATTATACTTGTGTAATTTATGTATTGTATTTAAATATGTGTATTTATGTATTTCATATTTAGTTACAGATATATTCGTGTTTTATAATGTATATTGTTTATAGTTAGGTATTTGGGGTTTACATTTGCATTTATATTTATTCAAATGTTTTGCTCTATTTGTCGATTCCTGTTTTGATTGCTATTCTCTACCACTCAAAGGTTGTAGAGATCCCTTCAGGGACAAGTCTGCCTTTGTACTTAACACTTTTATTTCTGTAAACTTTTTGTTTTCCTTTTTGTACAATAAAGAGTATAAACAAACAAACAAATAATTAACGACTTGTCGCCTACATCCACCGGTTGCTTGCAGTTGGCAGTCAATCCACCTAGTAGGAGGCCTGCTAACGATGCGTCTTCCTTTTTGTGGTCGCCACTCAAGAACCCTTCCCCTTCAAAGGTTATTTAATTGTTCTTCAAACAATGCGGGCTGCCTATTGCCACTTTAACTAAAAGTAATTAAATTAAAATATGATTAGCTAGATTGACAAAATTCAGTTAACGGCTTCTTTATACAGTACAAATCTCTGTCTGATTCATGTTGGCCAACATTAGCGACCTAACTCTCAGACAGTCCAGTTTACATTTGCTGTTACTTCAATATGAAGCTAATTGAGTCGTTTGTTGTGGCAGAACTTACATGAGAGCTATGTACTTAATGAACTGCACTTAGAATTAAGTATACTAAAGGTCGGCACTGTCCGCACATTCCGCTGTAATATAACAGGTAAAGTTACTTTTTATAATAGCTCTCGCTATGACACCATCTACAGTGGACATGGCTTTTTCATTTGAATAGTGTCCCCAGGAGCGCAGTCGTGGTAAGTAATGAACAATGGCATTGTGCTTCGCCCTTGACTCCTGTGGCATGTTCCTAACAGAACTTTGTGCTGACGCCCGTGGGAGTTGTTTTTTTTTTTTCATTGTGTTTGAATTTAAAAGAATGACGTTGGAGATGGATATTGCTTTTTAATGGAATAGCGTTTTATGAATATTAAAATTTTCTACTGTAAATAATTGTTGTTAAGTAAACCTGGGTCTAGGTGGAGCGATGATCTTCGCAGGTTAGCTGGCAAAAACTGGATGAGACTGGCCGAGGATCGTGCTCGTTGGCGTGCAACTGGAGAGGCCTATGTCCAGCAGTGGACTAAGATAGGCCGATGATGATGATGATGATGATGAAACCTGGGTCTCTTTAGGTTTCATCTAACGCATTCATAGGTGTATTTTATAGAGAAAATAGTATGTATGTATGTAAACTCTTAATAGTTTAAGTATTATTCGATTTTAAAAGAAATACGTTTGCTTAGCGAAATTTAAGATTTTTGAACCGAATCCGACCAACCACCCGATTTCGCACACATGCGATTACGATACAATTTTTAACCGACTTCAAAAAAGGAGGAGGTTCTATGTTCCGATGTTTGTATTTTTTTTATGAACGTTCGCCGATTACTCAGTCAATTGTGAACCGATTTTCAAAATTATTTTTTTAATCGAAAGGGTATTTTTCTGAGGTGGTCCCATTGTCAAGTGTCCCATGATATTTATTTTAGGTATTTATTTGCCTACAGAAAAATATCTCCATCACATTTTCTGTCTTCGAACGATATTGATTTCGGTAAATGAAGCCCAGAAAATGGGAAATCACATTGGAAATGATTAGGACTGTCATCGCTCATTGTGGACGTAATTTATTTTTTCTTTCGCCCAAATAATGGGCTATTGTTGGACGGCCTTTATTTTCCGTTTGTATAAAATTTATCATTCAATTGTCCGTTAACTGTGTGACTGCGCTCTTATAACGAATGCTTCTGATTGCATATCGATATTCGTTTTACATTTTATACGGTTTTTTTTTCTTCTTTAAGAAGCTTAATTCATTTATCAATAAAAAATACAGCAATTCGATTATAAAACCAATGCGCTGTAAAATTTAATTATACATGTACCTACATAGCCTAACCAACAAAAAGTTGGAAAACCCTCGACATTGTCACTTCAAAGTTCAATATCTCAAAAACGGCTCGACCGATTTTGATAAAACATGTCTAAGAGCCATTGCTAGAAAACCAGCTTTAAAATAAAAAACCGCAATCAAATCGGTTCACCCGTTTAAGAACTACGGTGCCGCAGAGAGACACATAGATACACAGACACACATAGCGGTCAAACTTATTAACACCCCTCTTTGTGCGTCGGGGGTTAAAAATACATACAAATCAATTACAATAAAATTATTACAAATACTTAGGGATTTTTGAATGTCGTCTTCCCTACCCTACCCTAAAACGGACGGCAACAGACCAGTGACTCCTTGTCATCGTTCATCATGATCATTTCCCATCAGATGACTTACTTGCTCGTTTGCTTCCCTCTCATGATAAAAAAAACCAGCCAAATGCGAGTCGGACTCGCGCACGAAGGGTCCCGTACCTTTATCTATACAACATTAGAAATTAGCAAAAAAACGGCAAAAAAATCGCGTTTGTTGTATGGGGGGCCCCCTTAAATACTTATTTTATTCTGTTTTTAACATTTCTTGTTATAGCGGCAACAAAAACACATCATCTGTGAAAATTCCAACTGTCTAGCTACCACGGTTAATGAGAAACAGCCTGGTGACAGACAGACGATCAGTGGAGTCTTTAATAGGGTCCCGTTTTTACCCTTTGGGTACGGAACCCTAAAAAATATCAGCCTATACGTCTTGCTGCAGGGCACATTCCTCTCAAAATTATGGCTTGGGCCAGCAGGGCTACTACGAAACTCGAAGTTCGTGTCGTGCGGTCTCTCTGACACTTATACTGTTTAATATGAGAGCGAGAGGGACCACACGACACGAACTTCGAGTTTCGAGTTTCGTAGTAGCCCTGCTGAGTTCCCACGCAGGCTCAGAGCAGATTAGGAACTTAACACACTATTGGATTTCTTCGCAATCGCAGGTTTCCTCGCGATGTTTTCCTTCACCATAAAGCTCACGGTATATTTGAAATGTGTTGGTAATTTCAAAAAACTTAAGTATTCTAGTTTTTGAATATTCGTTTTTTTATTTAATGTAATTTTGCTTTTTAGCATTGCATTATTTTTAGGGTTCCCGAGCCAAAATGGCAAAAACGGAACCCTTATAATTTCACCATGTCTGTCTGTCCGTCAGCAACTTGCTCAGAGACTATCAATGCTAGAAAGTTGCAATTTTGCACGGATATATATGTAAACTATGCTGACAAAATGGTATAATAACAAATTTTAAAAAAAAATTTTTTAGGGTACCTCCCATAGACGTAAAGTGGGGATGATTTTTTTTTCTCATCCAACCCTATGGGGTGGGCTATCGTTGGATAGGTCTTTGAAAACCATTAGGGGTTTGCAAAGACGATTTTTCGATTCAGTGATTTTTTTGTGAAATATTCAACTTTAAAGTGCAAATTTTCATTTTCATCTAGCGTCTCCCGCCTTCTAAAATCTAAATCGGTGGGTGGAAAAATTTGAAAAAATTCAGAATGGTATGTGCATCAAACTTTCTAGGAAAACTATAACGGGTAAGTTTGCTTGAGAATTATTAGTAGTTTAAGAGTAAATAGCAGCCTAAGGTATAAAATATACTTACCTAAAATTGAAAGATTTCGTATAAAATACGAAATCCTTAGAAAAATACTACCTACTTAATTTTTCCGTTATGGCTACGGAACCCTATTTTGGGCGTGTACGACACGCTCTTGGCCGGTTTTTTGAATTACACCTCTCCATTTCTTCCGTGGATGTCGTAAGAGGCGACAAAGGATATAGGTTAAAGTATACCGTAGGCGACAGGCTAGCAACGTCGCTACTGTACCTTTTTTTTTGTCAAACTTTAAACCTAAAATTGCTAAAAGTGGCTCCGAAGCGGTAACGTTTCGTGTGCTCTGCCTACCCCATTTGGGAATACAGGCGTGATGCTTGTGTGTATGCTGTTTAGCAGCTTATGAACTCGATATAATGTTCATGCACGGAACTCTCGGTACTTAACAACGACTAGCACTTGATTTTTTTGCCCGTTGTTTATATTTAGCCAATATTAGGAAAGCTGTCCGTTTGTCAATCCATTAATCTTTTAGAACAAGGCCGCTGTACATTCAACACTGCTGCGGAATTCGCTAAGTTGTTCCTATCTAGTAAAAATAAGTAGTTTTTTTTTTAACGACAGACCCGGAACTTTAATAGCTTTTCTTGCAAGATAAACTGTGAAACTTTGCTCGAGGAACAATGTAAAGTAGTAAGTAATTAGGTAATCCCGAGGCTTAATTATACATGTGCATGTAAGGTAAAGGCACGAGTGCTCGTTACTGTCCCAATAGTTGGCATCTTTAATCTTATGTAATTAGCATCACACACACATCAGCGTGTCGAGCATTCGGAAGTTTACCTTATGTACATAAGTGTGTTTGTATTTTCAATTTAGGTTTTACGGGACGACCGTAAAAGTAAAAATTTGGAATTGAAATAAAAAATACAAAAAGATTCCAAAAAACCAATCTTAATTTGATTGCTTAATAACGATATCTCTTGTCCGGGTGAGCGGTTAGTTCCAATGGAATGCCGAAAGATTCTCGATGAGGGCTACGGTATAGATGTCGCTAGCGTCACTGCTTAAGTGGCTAAATAAGAAACAAACAAGCTGATATATGTGGTGCATAGGGGAAATTCGTGTCTGTACCGTTGTCCAGTAGTGGTGTAGCCGTATAGCACGCGGCACGGAATTCCGAGGACCTGGGTTCGATTCCCTGTGCTGGTCTTATTTTTCTGGTTTTTCTGTGCATCTATATTTCAGTTTGTATTTTTAATTTAGGTTTTACGGGATGACCGTAAAAGTAAACATTTGGAATTTAAATAAAAAATATTCCAAAAAAAACAATCTTACATAAGTGTGCACAAAACTCGTGTCAAATCCTGAAATATTTTGTCTCACTTCCAATGGTTGGGTTGATTTGATACTTGGTATGGATATATTTAAGTTCGGTGTGATAAAGGTACTATAAAATATAAATATCTCGCCAGAGAGGTTTATATGGCTTTTTATTTTTTAGTTTTACTTCTTTTTGTGGTTTATGTAGGTAAGCATGTTAAGTTTAGGATAGTTTTATTTTAATTTGTTTTTACATTTCATTCCATTAAAATGTAACACGCTTTTGTTTATAATAATTTAGACTGTGATAAAAACGCAAAGATTTAATAAAATTTAAAACGGTATATTTCTTATATGATTTAAATTATTTTGAACTTTTTAGTTCTTTTTATTTGTAAGAAATAGCTTGTTTTTAAAAAGATTTTCTTTCTTTTAATTTTTTACTAGCAGATTTCTGTTGTATTATATGTATTATACTCCATGCTTAATAAAAAAATATAAACATGATAATAGTGGAATTCTAGTGAAAACTCAACGGTTCATGGCATTGACTTGAAAATTGTTACGAAAATGTATGTATGTATGTATGTAAACTCTTTATTGCACATAAAAATAAAAATACAAATACACAGAGAGGAGAACAAAGTACAAAGGAGAACAAATGTAGTTTGAATGAGAATGCAATGCAAGTACTCTATTCTTCTTCAAGTGCCAGTCCGTTACTGAAGGTTGGCAGTCAGCTCCTTGTATCTTTTCTAGTCAATGCAAGTACAGTCAGCGAAAAAATCTTGAAAAAAAGATAATCACAAACAACCTGTGAATACCTAAATACTGACCTCACTGAAAAGAAAAACGAATAAAGAAATGAATTCAAAGGCGTCTAATTACGACCATTATTATAATGCCTTCTCTCTCCATTTCTCCTCGGCTAATTTGCATGCTGCTTAGATCGTAGCTAATTATGATCATTAAAGCAACGATCATTTGTTGTAAAATAAACCGTAATATTAACGAAGGGGTAGAAACTAGGGATGGGCCGAATATTCGTTTGATATTCGGTATTCGGCATATTCGGCAGGTTTACCGAATATTCGGCTAAATCTCCGAATATTTGGCAATTGTTATTCGAACTTTTTACTGTATTGACCCATGTATGAGTTGAGTGTTAAATGTGTTTTTATGAGGTACAGTGAGGCTTTATGTTTGTGTTGGCACGGTAGCTTTTCCAATTGTAAATCTGTTTAAAAAAAAAATACCTCTTTGAGTTTCTTGCCGGATTCATCTCAACAGAGGTTTTTCCGAACCGGTATAAAAAAGATGGTTATTAATTAAAAACAAAATATATAGAGTATGTAGCTGCTTTGACACAGTTATCTTTATTATAATAATAGTTATTTATGATACAAGTGCGGAAAGTAGGCAATTCCCAACGAGTGGCGGAGAACTTGAAACACGAGCGAAGCGAGTGTTTTGAGCCGACACGAGTTGGGAATTTCCTACTTTCGACACGTATATCATACAACGTTTTACAATGCATTAAGCGAGGAAAAAAATCGAGGCAGTGACTACATCATTTATTTGCCATACTCCTTTTACTACAGTAGCAGGCAGTATATATACATACCGATATGCACGCCAAACCAAATTCGTTAACGTATACACTTTATTAAACCAACTTTCATAACAATCATTGACTCAGAAGATTAGAACAGCTACAGCTACTAATGATAGGTAAAGGAGACTTTGTTTTAGTATCGTGATTTTTATGATTAATTATAAGCCCTTGTTGCTTGACATTTTCCAGACTTATATTGGCTAGTCCTTATCTCCTGCACGCTCCTATAATGCTAAATATCAGTGCAACCCGTGAATAAATCCGAGTAATAGTTAACTATCATCAAGTATATTTTATATTATGTATCTACCTTAACAAAATGTTACCGTAAATCTGAAATTGTTTAGCTTTGGAACTGTAAATAACTCAAAATTGGTTCACTAATTCTAATAGATAAAAGCAAATAAATAAGAATAAGACGTACCGGTAGATGTTATAATATCCATGTGTGTAGAAGTAAATTATTCTATCAATATACGATGTTTATTAACTTAGGTATGTATATTATAGTTCACGTATTTCAGCATTGAGTTTCTCACTGGCAATATGTGCTTCGTGGAGGACGTAAGGCGGTGTAAAGTCAGATATAAATTCATCATTTGAACTTTTCATTTTAATTTACTTATCAATTATCAAAAATTAATTCACCGGACTGAACTCATGAACATTACTTTGGCGGGATTTCATGACAGGCGCGAACGGGTAACCATGATTGGTTCGTGCGACGTCGTGCGCGCGCACTGGAAGCTCATTGGTTAACTTTCGAGTGCGCGCGCTTGACGTCGCACGGTCCGAATTGGACTCAAGAATTTATTTCCTTTTTTTTCATAACTTTAGACGGAATCATAATACGAGTTTACGTGAAAAAAAAATTATTAATGTTCTCTTTTCTGTCCCGTTTAATCTGTATTATCTTATCAGTAAATATTCAGTTGGTTGCATCAAACGTTTTCTTATTTGTTCAAAGCCTAACTATAACGACTCTTTAGACTTATTTTTTTAACAATAGTTTGGACATAATTTGGCAATTTAAAAAGTTACTTTACCGCACAAGTGCGGTAAGTAAAATCCATACAACTTTACTACACACTTGTGGATGCGTGCAGGAATCACTAATTTTCTATGGATATGTTGACCCACGTCAAGAGGCACTTTCCGAGCACGTGCATTGTAAAAAATATTAACGTTCTCTTTTCTGTTGCGTTTAATCTGTATTATCTTATCAGTAAATATTCAGTTGGTTGCATCAAACGTTTTCTTATTTGTTCAAAGCGTAACTATAACGACTCTTTAGACTTATTTTTTTAACAATAGTTTGGACATCATTCGGCAATTTAAAAAGTTACTTTACCGCACAAGTGTGGATGCGTGCAGGAATCACTAATTTTCTATGGATATGTTGACCCACGTCAAGAGGCACTTTCCGAGCACGTGCATTGTAAAATAATATAATCATTATTAGCTCTTTATTGTGAGAAATTAAGCAAGTTTTTTTGTTTTAATCGAGAATTGCATGACTAAATTGCAACATGTCAACAAAAAATGGATCATATTTCTAGTTTCTACTTAGGAATCAATTATGCCGAATATTCGATTCGGTAAAAGTTTTACCGAACATTCGGCCGAATATTCGTATTCGGTGAAACCAATGTTGGGCTCATTTCTAGCAGAAACCCTGGAATTATAATCATATAGGTATGAATACATCTCTCTGTTTGTCCATTACCTCTTGACGCTTAAACCACTAAATGAATTCAGGAAACCCATTAGGTCTAGGTAAAGAGAGGACGGAGGTCATTGCCGCAGCATTCTTAAAGTCTCGTCTGATGCACCCGAAAAACTACATTTGTTAATTTTAACCCAGGTTTTTTCAGTGCTTGACCCTTGTGCAATGGCCTTGTGCAAGCAGTACAGTCGAATTCTTAAACTTCTGAGCAAAAATTTGATCAAAAATATGTGAACACGACTCTATTGTTAACGGCATAGAAGCGTGTCCAGATATTTTTGATAAAATTTTCGCTCAGAAGTTTACGAACTCGACTGTACACAATAAATATTTACTGTGAGGCCCAGACGAACACACACTGCCTCTATGGATTATCAAAAGTAAACCCGCGGATCAAGTTGACTCAACTTTAAAGAGGTGCACCTACGTATAAATAATGCAAAAATATGTAATGCGCATTATTACTTTAAAATGTACTTTATTCTAAGGCTCAAAGAGTGAAAATTCATTTGTGCAAAATTATGTACCGCGTGTTTAGGACAAAAACCCTGTGAAAATTGTAAACAATGCGTAATCCATTCCGCACCCCTCAGGAATGTTTATGAACCCCAACCAATTTTCCAGGCGTACTGTACCCACATAACCTCGTCTAATGTGGGCATTACGGCCTATAATACATCACGGTTATTGGCAAGCGTGAAATGACGTCGTGAACTCCGCTAAAGAATGCCGATTCGAAACCACCAGTTTTTTATGCGGCGAACATTATTTTGGTACTTATATTATTATTATATTTTTGGTAACATGAGTAATAGTTATTTATGCAACTGTATCGTAATAGGGATCCTTAAAACACGGGTGTGGTTTCATAATAGGGCCACATGACTGTTTTAAGGCCTAATTACGTACAGTTGCATACAATATTTTATCTACATCCATATATTAAAATCCCCTATCATGTGTTCCGCGAACCATTGAGAATGACCTGCATTAACTCTAACTAGGTAGATGTCTGCCCCACGAGCTGCGCCCGCGACGACCTGCTGCTGAACTTTTTGAACGCATAATGGAGGATTTACTATATGGGTGTAGATAAAATGATATTTTATGCACAATGTGTAATACTCTTGTGTTTCATTACAATCACGCCTGACAGTAGCGAATAGACAATTCGTCACTACTTTGAAAAAATCTGGTGGAAACAGCTGAGCGGAGCGAGGCGAGGTAAATGGCGTTTCTATTGGTTTGTAAAAAACATATTCCTCGCAACACATCCTCGCACATCTCTGGTGGAAAAAACAAGCGTGACTAAACATCACTCGATAACGGCTCGATTTGGTGTGATAGGTACAAGCACCTACTTACTTATAATCGTTTCGCTTGCTTGCAAGAGGCTCTCGTTCCAACTTCAACGCAATGAAAGAGATGAAAGTAATGCTAACGATGTTTCAGTACTAACCATGACATGCATAGCATCATAACATAGGGTGATAATTGTCATGGTGTACGCAAACATTACAACGGCGGCAATGGCATTTAACGGGTGATGCTTCGAGTGATGTGATCAAAATGTGATATTTCAGTTTCTGAGATATAATATGAAAACGTAGTCTTAAGGTATTATTCCGATATTGGCGACGTCAATGATGCCACAGGGAAGAATTTCATCGCGATCGGTTTAATTCAAATTCAAAATTGAAATTCAAATCATTTATTCAGTAAATAGGCCGCAATTGGCACTTTTACACGTCATTTTTTAAACTACCAGCGCTTTCGGAAAGACCACCATTGCCAAGAAGAATGCGCCGCAAGAAACTTGGCAGAAAGTTAATTTTTAAACATAAAATAATTACAAATAAAATACTTAAAAACTACAGTACTTATACAATTAAAGAAAAAAAATACAAAAAAATAAACTTAATAATAATACAGGGATGCATAAGGTCCCTTAGTTACAAAACTAAACACTAACTATATCTACGCTCAGTGGAAGTGTAGAATGCTTCCACACCACAGTCCTAAATAAATAAAAAACTGAAATATACATTTCAGGTCAAGTAACCATTAAGCTTTTGGATTCCGAAGGCAAGCTCACGTCTGCCGCCCCCAAAGATAGCTCACACGCACTCATGTCATGCTCTGAAAGCAGCGGTACCGAGGGCATGGTTGACTGCTTTAAGCGTGAAAGCGTAGCAAACAAAAAACTCAAACTTAGTCTTTATTGCGCTAAACTTACTCGTCTCTTTCGCTTTTCATAATATTAGTAAGGATGAGTGAGTAGGTAAGATATTTTATGATAGATTAGCTGTTGCCTGCGACTTTCGCGTAGAATAGTTTATCGCTATCCTGCGGGAACTATTCTTTTCCGGGATTAAAACAATTCTATGTTCTTCCCCGGAACTTAAACTACTTGTATACCAAATTTCATTTAAATCGGTTTAGCGGCTTAGACGTGAAAAGGTGACAAACAAACAGACTTACAAACTTTTGCATTTATAGTTATTTAATATTAGTGGGATTTCCAAGCTCTCCTCCGCATTCCGTATAGCTTTGTCTAATAAAGTTTAGAACCCATACTTATACTTGGTTTGGATAGGTATTTAAGTAAATGTAAACAAACTTCAGCTACCAGATTTGGTACATTCAAGGATTTTAATCATTTTACTTATCTATTTGTCGTTGTAATACAAACTAGACTAGTGTATTTCTATACAGAAATGTAAATGTTTAGATAGTTTAATGGGGGAATTTCAATATTTAAGACACCAATTGACGTTGTTTTGTTTACATTTAGTTAAATACCTATTCGAACCAAGTATAGCTTAATTCATTCGAACACCTACAGGCCTACATACCACTTTAGTAGTTTCCAGTAGTTTACCCAACAACTCATGCGAAGCGTTAAGGCAATTTACCGCCGCGTCGGCGCGGTGAAGTGAGCCCTGATTGATGGATTGTACCACTCGATCCTCAAAGGTAAGCCGGCAATGTGTGATGTTGACATAATTACTACTGTTGGCTTTTAACCACGTTAAAATCATCGCTTCTGGGCTATACACGTCCCACTGCTGTTCTCTTCTCAGAATGAGAGGTCTTGGGCTGCAAAGTCCACTCTAGAGCCCCCAGAAGCTACGAAAAATTCTGATCTGACTGCAACGTCCGACTGGTGCCATTTATCGTGTGTGTGTGAAAACTGTACAGTTTTGTACGATTTTTTAGAACTGTACCGTCCAACAGATAGGTAATTCGGAACGGATGAATTAGCATTGACAGTGGGCGGGGCACATTGCTCGCAGGACTGATGGCCGATGGGGTCAGAAGGTTCTCGAATGGCGTCCGTGGACCGGGAGACGAGCTGTCGGTAGGCCTCCAACAAGATGGAGCGACGACCTGGTTAAGATCGCGGTGAATGCGGAAAGCACAAGACCGGTCTGAGTGGAGAGCCTTGGGGGAGGCCTATGTCCAGCAGTGGATGTCTTTCGGCTGATACGATGGATGAATTAGATTGTTTAAAGTTTAAACCCACACACACAGCCGGCTGAAATTAAATGAAGACCGCTACGATAAACTGTAGCGTGTGTGTAGCGTAAGAATTTACGATAAACCGGATCGTAGATTTTTTCGTAGCATCTGTAAGCCCTATAAATTCATATATCAAATACATGCATAATCATATCAGCCATAGGACGTCCAGGACGTCCCCAGTGGGAGGTTGCCAACACTCGCCGCGCTTGGTAAGCGGGTAAGCGAGCGCAGAACAGGATGTAAGGTTTCCAAGTGCCGAAAATACATTCTTGCCCATCTTCTGCGGTTATCACTCAGCTGATTTCTAAGGCACCCACGGGAGGAGGGGGACAACAATGTAACGCCAGCGCCCACGGTAAATGAAAAACATTCATAAGTGTAGGTGACAAATTTAACCCCTTGAATGCGAAAATAAAAAACCGGCCAAGAGCGTGTCGGACACGCCCAAAATAGGGTTCCGTAGCCATTACGAAAAAATTAAGTAATATTTTTCTAAGGATTTCGTATTTTATACGAAATCTTCCAAGTTTAGGTAAGTAAGTATATTTTATACTTTAGGCTGCTATTTACTCTTAAACTACTAATAATACTCAAGCAAAATTAGCCGTTTTAGTTTTCCTTGAAAGTTTGATATACTTACTACCAACCTGATTTTTTTTTAATTTTTCCACCCACCGGTTTAGATTTTAGAGGGGGAGCGATTTTCATGAAAATTTGCACTTTAAAGTTGAATATTTCGCAAACAAATCACTGAATCGAAAAATCGTTTTAGCAACCCCCTAATGGTTTTAAAAGACCTATCCAACGATATCCCATACTATGGGGTTGGATAAGGAAAAAAAAATCACCACACTATACGTCTATGGGAGGTAACCTAAAAAAATTTTTTTTGTTTTTTTTATTGTACCATTTTGTTGGCATAGTTTACATATATATCCGTGCAAAATTACAGCTTTCTAGCATTGATAGTCCCTGAGCAAAGCCGCGGACGGACGGACAGACAGACAGACAGACAGACATGGCGAAACTATAAGGGTTCCGTTTTTGCCATTTTGGCTCCGGAACCCTAAAAAACACTACATTCTAGGCTTCATTTTTTTAGCGTTAGAAAGAACGTAAGCGATCTTGGCGTGTCTTTTTATTGAAAAACACTTGAGAAATAAATCTCAGCAAATATGTAACAATTAGCAGGGACATATTATGATCATTTACATTCTTTTGGTATCATAAATAATATTGACTGTTTTTTTTAAAACGTTTTTCAGTAAAAAGACTCGTCAAGATTGTTTACCCCTTTTGTAATGCAAAAAAAACGAAGTATAGACTCTTTTTTTTCTCTTTTCTTTTGAGGCTTTGAACACTTCAGGTGATAAGTATAGACTCATCTGTTTTATTAAGCACAAATTCTACTGATTTAAATAAAATATAAAAATAGATTAATTTTAATTTGGCTCGGATCCGCCTCTAACAATATAGGTAATGCCACGAGAGTTGAAATCAATGATTACAAACACAGCTACATGAAGAACTGATTACATAAAAGGAGAATGAATAAGTGAATATCAAAAATTCCGCTGTGAAGCAAATTTGCTGTGACAGACAGTTCCTGGGTTCGTTTTTCACTAGGACGTACGGAACCTTATAAATAAGGCTTAAGAATATATTAAACGAGGCAACTGCAACGCCTGAGATTGTTTGCGGCGCCGTCAAGTACGAGTAAACACAAATTCAAAGTAAACAGCTTTAGCGTCGCTTTTGGTTCTCAAACTCTTTGAAGTACAGTAATAAAGCTAGAATCACACGCGTCTAAGTAAGTGTCTTAAGGGCGGTAAATAAGGAATTACGAACGAGAGTCTATTAGAAGCCCGAAGTCGAATGCGTCGATTTTCGTAATTCTAGTACCGGGCGGTGCACATACAATGTTTTTCATCACATTTGCGAGTAAAATTTTATATTTATAAAAGTAAAAATATAATTTACCAAATATTGGCGATATCTTAGGCTGCGCTTTTGGCAGCGCCGCCCTCCCCCTCCCCAGAATGCGCCGCACCGTGCGTGTGCGTGTGGTCCTTCTGCTGCGCGCGCAGCAGTATTAATACGCGCAATGACTCATTTACCGACCACGGGTTTCATGACAAGCACATTAAGGTCGAGGGTTTTATTTGGGGGGTTTCAACAGTCGGGACCCATTTAAATCGTGACGCTCAAAATCTCTTAGTAATGGGTCCCGACTGTTGAACTTTAAATTAGCTACTTAACAGAGTTCTAGACCACTAGGCTTATTTTGTTCCTTTTAGTTTTGGCAGTCGGGTTTTTTATTTATTTTTTAACAAGCTTCAGAGAGGAAGCTTCTTTATTCAGTTGATTTCTTTTAGTTTTTCATATATGAACTCCACAATTTATCAACCGATTTGGAATATTTTCCTCACATTATTATCAGTTTTTAGAAAATTATATAGGCATCTAACATGACAATTTGCGTAAAGTTTGGCAATTCATAAACATTTTTTTTAAAGATATTTATTGAATTAATTCTCATCGATGTGTAAGTTTGGAATAATAGTCGACCCGGTTACTTGGTAGGAGTCGGGTTCACTGAATTCGTTATAATAATTTATGTGTTAATACGGTAACCACTTAGACTGCCGTTTAGTGTTTTAATAAAAAGAAATAACAAAATAAATAAAATTTCAAATCCTTAACTTATTTTAGTCAATTCTTATATCAAAGAGAAAATATTTCTTATCGTAACAAAACCAAAAATGACACTCGCTTTAATGCCCCTTAAATGCGAATCTATTACACAGAAAAGCAATAAATAACTGTTTATTGTACCATCCATAAAATACTATTAATCAAACGCCCTAATTGTATTAATTACAAGATTTACACGTACCTTATCTTAGAATTACAGAGTTACGCAAGTCTAGACATCTCAAGGATTACAGATTTAGGCATCTTTTGTGTAGGATTATAGCTGAAGCCAGAGCCTTGGCGACGGTACAGAATACTAAAAAGTACTTAACGTTGATAGAGGTTAAGCCTAGGTTAAGCCCCTGTTTCAAAATCCATTGATTCAATTTATTTGACGGATAAATGTGATGCCGTCTCTGTTTGTTTTGTTCGAATAGACGGAGACAGCATCACATTTATCCGTCAAATAAAATTAATCAATGGGTAGTGAAACAGCCCCTAAATTTTGATGAACAACAAACATTAACACTCTAAGGGGCTGTTTCACCATCCATTGATTAGTGTTAACTGACGGTTAAATGTGATGCCGTCTCCGTCTATTCGAACAAAACAAATAGAGACGGCATCACATTTAACCGTCAGTTAACACTAATCAATGGACGGTGAAACAGCCCCGCACTTGCCGCACGGGCTTTATTTAGTTGGTAATCTGGCATAAGGGTAGGGGTTCACATCCCGGGCAGTTGAGCGGCGTATACGCAACGCAGTTTTCCTCGCCGCGGCATGAGTGGTCCTTGCATACATCAAACGAGTACTGGCACGATCTGTATGCTGTAAAAGAGAAAAAACAATGTTATTGGATAATTAAATGGTTTTATATTTACTTAAGAGAGAGAGAGAGAGAGAAACATTTATTTACACATATTCGATACACATAAAAATACATCAGATGGAGAGAAAAAAATAATAATAACATCGAATAGTATAAAGTGGACTCCACTCAGCATACTGTTACGGCAAGCCGCAACGCTGTTTTTCAGTGGGACCCATTTTAAAACTAAAACATATAAAAACATACAACACACTATGACGACACGAACGCCAGCGGAAGGAAGTTCGCAACCGGAAATAATGGCAACACTCGATCAGTTTAACCATCTTCGAAACAGTTAAACCTCAACCAGTCAAACCAGGATTGTAGCGTAATATTTACATTAATTTCAATTACAATGATATTGTGATGCATTACAATAACTCTCGATAAACTATAAAAACAGTGCAAAAATAAAAGAAACATTCCTGATTATAGACTGGGTGGGAACACAGCCCGGCCCATCGCAAACCCGTTCACGATTAGTGAAGGTACCGTCATTCTTTGCAAAAACAATTCAAAGAAAAAAAAACATTAATGAATATTCATAGTCTTTCTCAAATGCGCTCAATGTGCTCAGTGACTAATATAGTGTTACCTCAGTCAGATGGATCATTATTGGAGCAAGGTAAATAGAAATATATGCCAAATCTAAATTGTATCCAGTGCCAGAAAGTAATTTTTACATTTTGTTTTAAAATTATGTTTCGACTTCAGCGCACGGATTGGTGGAGGCAAATCGTCCACTTCAAATATGTTTAAATTCTATTTATATTCCGATCCGTTTCTGTCCCACATTGTTAAATTTATTAGGTTAAGTTTAGATTTAGTAACCCTTCAGGATAAGGTTCTGGCAGAATACCAGCGTTGCGAAGCAATTTGTGACATCGTGCTGAGCCAGATTCCCTTTTTGTGTCCATTTTGCTCTTTCCACTTTTGCTCTGTTTGTTTTTGTATGTCTAAATGTGACCAAATAAATACATCTTCTTTCTTTCTTTCTTTCTTATTAGCCTAAAATTTAAAAAGGTAGAAAGAGAGAAAATATTTATTCAATAAAAAAATTAAAAAAAAACGTTTGTTTCAGATCATTTTGGTAACCCATATTTATGTACATCAATTAGATTAAATTTAATTACAATAATTTCGTTAAAATAGAGAAAATTCACCAAAAAATTTAAATTCAATTAAGTTTTTTTTCCTTAAATAAAACAATGATAATTATAAAAAATAAACAATAAAATTTCCAAATAAAAAAAATTAATACAACACTGGATAAAGATCATCACTTTGTCCACATTATTAGGATTCAGGAGTTATAATTAACTATTTCGAGTATTGAAGCCGTGGTTGCTTAGTGGTTTGACATACTGTCTCAGACGGTCGTGACTTCAAACCCGAGCTCGCACGTCTAAAATTTGCGGAATTTAGGCGCGATATTACATTAAATTTCGCTCGATATTACGGTGAAGGAAAACATCGTGAGGAAACCTGTACCTACACACCAGAGAAGAAATTCAATGATGTATGTAAAGTTCCCAATCCGCACTGAACTAGCACTCTTCACACACATCATTGAATCTCTTCGCTGGTTTCTACAGGTTTCTTCACAATGTTCCTTCACCGTAAAGCTCGTAAATTTTCAGAAGTGCGAGACCGGGTTAGAACCCACGATCCTTTGCTTGAGAGGCCATAAGTGAAGCCACTAGGCCACCACGTTTTTTTCCCACCACGGCTTTATTCACTGCATCTTAGTCCTTAACACTTACTTAATTAAGTTTCGCTTTGCGTCTTATCGAGTAACGAGAACATTATTCAAGAGTAATTTGCCTCTTTTTAGTCACGGTCGGGAAGAAAATTTTAATTTGTCTCTGAGCTGTCTCAAGCGTTTTCATATTTTAGCTCATCTTGGAAATTGGCTTAATGTAGCCGCAGAACAAAGTGAGAATTCAGAGCATAATAGCAAAGGCGTAGAGAATATGAAATGCTTTTGCTAGTGTCACGTTGCAATTTTCTCTTCATCTTGTGGTTAGTTCACAAATAGCACAAATAGCAATTGTTTTTTTCCCTGATACTTACGTCACACTTTTTTTCCTATCGTCTACAATAACCTTTTTATTTTTACAAGCTTTTATTTATTTCCTTTATATTTGTTGACCGACCTCTCAGAGTGAGAGGGCTTGGTCCGTAATTCCCTCGCGGGCCTAGTGCGAATTGGGACTTTCACACACACCGTTGAATTTCTACTGCTGTTTAAAATATCCATATAATATCTTCTTCTTCTTCTTCTTCTTCAACCTTGATCTACCCAATGCTGAGTAAAGGTCTCTTCCATTTTAGACCATTCTGTGCGGTCGTGATATATCCATATAATATATCCATATCTTAATATCTCGTTGAGTTTCTTGTCGGATTATTTTTATCTAACAGATTTTTTCCAATCCAGTGCTAAATTGTTTTTGGTATTCATAAGTTAGACTTTGACTTTGACTTCTCAGGGTGTACAGGTTTCCTCGCAATTTAACTTTGTTCAGTGGATGTCCTCCTGTTAATGATTATGATGCAGAGCCAATTTCCACTGTGTTAGACCGGTCCTGCATACACACAATACGCAGGCAGTTCTACTGCAAGAAGGGCCCTGCATGCAGAGCTTTAGGTAGGCCACTAAGGTTAGATTGAGCGCGTTCAGTAAACACTAGAAGTGTTATCGAGTAGTATTCGTATTGTTAATCGAATTTACTCACTGGCAAAGCTATAAAGTCCTCGTTTCGTCCCTTAATCCTATATTTATTTCCAAGAGTCCGATAATCCGTTTACCAACTCCCTTACTCTGTTTGTAATAAGTTATTGTGCGCCGAGCCGTAAGCGGTTCGAAGTGCCGTGCCTTGGAAAATGGAAATATTTTTCTCTAATTGTTTTGGATTTTCAGGACATCCGAGATTTAGAAGATTAATGTACGTAATGCCAGTCTGAATGGAATTCGCGCTTTCGTGGAATAAGGAATGTAAACCGTAAGAGACAATCTGAGGACGTTGTAGCGTTTTTGCCTACCTATTCAGAACATTAGTCCGGGATGGGTTGAACTTTAGGTTATTTTAAACTTAGTCGTTATTTAAAATTTCATGAAATTAAAATATTCAATTTAGTTCTTCAACGAAGTTCTGAGGCAACAAACACTGTAAACTTGTTTTGTTTGTAGTCTCAGAACTCTGTCATTTTTTTACAAGCTTTTATTTAGTTTCACCTGACCCGAATCCCAATGTTAGTCATCAAATCTTATCATTAAATTCGACCAACTTCCAGTAGTCGGATTGTCTTGAAATTTGGCATAATTATGTTGATTGCGTGACAGTACAATAATCTGATAGTGACATCCTGGTAGTCCGGCCAGGATCGTCTCCGCAGGACGGAACTCTTCAACGGTTAATGGCATCGATTTGAAATTTGGCATGCAAATGTAATTTAGTTGACAATGCAAGTACAGTCAACAAAAAGGACAGTCAGCGAAAAAGCTTCTACTAGCTTTTATTTAATTTAGCTTGTTTGTTGTTGTTGGATCAAATCTTGTAACTATGTTAATTATGACCCAACTACCTGCGGAAATACTCGAATATAAGTTCCATACTCCTGGTATATTTTACATTTTATATTTTATATTTTTTCCAAACGTCTTACTATAAAGGCCCGCCCGAGACCTTCCTACACTTACACGTATAATGATAGTGGTCAATTACATTGCGCGCCCTGTAATAGGACCTTTAAGACTAAGTTTGGCTTTGCCAGCCATATTCGGGCACATAATAAACAAGCTTAAAGGTTCGCCTTTGTCGGACACGACATGGAGGACACCATATTTTACATAATAAAATAATAAATAAATTAGATACATACTGTCGATACATTCTCCTTCTATACAACACCCTCCGCAACACTGTTCGTTATCAGCACACTAAAAAAAATATTTAGAATGCAATTAAACAAATCTATATTGCTTAGAACCTGAACTCAAAAACTGTCTCCTGTTAATTTATGTAGTACCAAACATATTAACAAACAAACCTCAAATTTTATAGGCACACTACAGCGATTTTCGCATTTTTAGCATTAAGATAAGCATTTACATTCAGAAAATATCATTTGGTAAACTGGACCTGATGAAAAATGGAACCATAGATGACCAATGGAACTCGTCAAAGCTAAGTAATGCTCGGTCGTCTATAACGATCATGATTAATATACTAGATAAGCGACAAGAAGAAGCTAAGTTAATGGTGGTAGATTTTTTTTTAACATTCATAAGTGCTTGTTGTAGCCTAAATTGATTAAAGATATTTTGACTTTGACTTTGACTTTGACTTTAAGTTAATGATTCTTTCGAACTGATCTGATGCTGAAGCCGGAAGGTAGGCAACGGAACTCTGTTATAAAACAACGTAACTAAGCCGTGTTTGGGCTTAATGGAATCGTTGTGAGGTTTGGCTACGAATCACCAAAAAGTGATAATATAGATTTATTTAGCAAAAAAGTAAAACCGACTCCAAAAAAATAAACACACTCACCCGGTTCCCGCCAACCTTGCAATCCTGCGCGAACGCCGCCACAAACAAAACCCAACAAACCAAAACCCTACCATCCATGTCAAACAACTACGTGCAAATAGCAACACACTAAAAAAACAACAGAACATCTACTTCATTTACATTGACTAATAATTATAATCTATACTTAAAAACAATTGAAGATTGACGTTCACTGCAGTGCATTGTTAGTGAAACATGTGACTCCCGCGCCGACCTCGTGCATTGTGGAGATTTATGTAGACACAGCTGGAGTTGCTATTGCGCATATAATGGTAGTAAATGAATGGGCTAAATAGGGCGGTCTGAAACAGATGAAATTAGTGATACCATAATTGATCATGGAACAATAGGATACTAACACAAGTACTTATTTTATTACGTGCTAACGGTGATCTGCGGCTTCTCTCGCATAAATTGTTAGGTCTGGCAATGAAATTGAAATTTCGTGATTTTTCCAAATAATATCGGATGAAAAACAAGTACTTAAGTGGAAGTATTGGGGGGAGGCCTTTGCTCAGCAGTGGGACAGAATAGGCTAACAACAACAACAACAACAACAAGTGTTATTGTCGAGGTCCAAATATCTATATATTACTCAATTTCATTTAAATCCGTCCAGCCGTTTTAGCGTGATATTGTAACAAACACACGCACTCAAATAGCTTCGTATAAATTTACTATGTTATGTTATGTTATGTTTACTATGTTAAACAATGGCGAAATAACAAACCCAGAACTAAACGATTGGCAAGGTATAATTAATAATGATAAACAAAACGATTTATAAATGAAGGGAATTTGCTTAGAAGCAGGTAACATACATAAGCAAAACAAAAAAAACGGCCAAGAGCGTGTCGGACACGCCCAAGATAGGTAGTAGAAAGGGAAAAAACAAGAAATGTTTTTCTAAGAATTTTGCATTTTGTAGGCACGCTCGATTTTAATGAAAATTTGCACTTTAAAGTTGAATATTTCGCAAACAGATCTCTGAAACGAAATTTGTCTACAAAACTCCTGACTTTAAAATACCTATCCTACGATACCCCACACCACAGGGTTGGATGAGAAAAAAAAATCACCCCCACTTTACGTCTAGGGGATGTAGGTATACTAAAACATTTTTTTTATTTTGATCTATTTTGTCGGCATGGTTACTTCATATTTCCGTGCAAAATTCCAGCTTTATACCACCATGATAGTCTTCTAGCAAAGCCGCGGACGGAAAGACAGACAGACACGCGGACAGACAGACATGGCGCGACTATAAGGTTTCCGTTTTTGCCATTTTGGTTGCGGACCCCTAAAAAAAGAGCACAAGAACTTATTTGAAAATAATATTCATTCGGTAGAGACGCATTTAAGTCAAAAGTGTCGTCCGTCCGTATGTAGTAATATAACTAAATATCTGTTTTGATTTATACGAAACACAGATGTACCTCTAGTCTCTAGTGACACTAGACTATTTCACTAGATATAGTCAGAATATTTTGTACAGTTTGTGCCTTACGTCACACTAAGAGTCTGTGTGCCACCTCAGAGTCTAGCAAAATCGTGACTAGTTTATTGAGAATACATTACAGTACAATATACAGTAGATGCAACTCATTCAACGTCGACTCTTACAACATCACAGTAAACCGCCAGTTCAAGAAAATTTGCATAAATTCAAGTAAAGTATTTATGTCTTCAGACTGCAGCAAGTTATTGGGTAAGTTTTACTGGGTATCTCTGTAAAGGTCTTTACATTACTTCATGTAGGTACAATTATATAGTCAGTCATATACAATTAGATGGTCAGTGCTGCACTCTGATAAACCTACAGAAACAAAAACATGCGCAAATAAATACCATGAGAAAACAAAAAAATATGTTCTGGACGGAAATTAACACAAAACATTGGGTTGTATTGTATACTTAACCTTTACTGTACATAAAACACGTAAAAAATAACATTTTAGATTGAGAGATCAACGTACAGAGATGAACTTATCCCACAAAGAAATTAAAAAAGGGTTTAAAGGGATTACAATTATGTTCTTCTTATTATTAGATCTGTGAGCGTCACGATTATTTTTAAGACCGTTCAAGTAGCCCTAACTGTGCAAAATCTACCTACTTATTTTATGTCACGGTAAATGTATAGTAAACAAAAGGCATTATTTGAGAAAGTAACTTAAACGACAGCTCAAAGGGCCATTAGCATTCTGTGACATTCATAAATATTTATTTCTGAACCATCAGTTATAAGTAGATAACCTACAAACGTTTCGAGGGCACCCTTTGCCAACAAACAATTCAAGAAATTTTTGTTTAAAACTTTAAGGGAAATTATCTTTTCTACTGAATTTATGTACGTACTCGTCTCGACTTTGTTCAAACAAATATCTCTAACGATTGCTCAACTCAATCGTCTTCTTAAAATGTAATTTCTATTGTTTTTAACTTATTTGCCTGTCCTTCTGTCACAGGGCTGTCTTAATAAATAATTTTGAATTTTGAATAATGGCCGGGAACTTGAAATTTTCGGCCTTAGATCACCAATAATAAAAATAAAAACCGGCCAAGAGCGTTTCGGTTACGCCCAAAATAACCCTATTTTGGGCGTTACCGACACGCTCTTGGCCGGTTCCGTAGCCATTACGAAAAAATTAAGTAATATCTTTCTAAGGATTACGTATTTTATACGTAATCTTCCAAGTTTAGGTATATTTTATACCTTAGGCTGCTATTTACTCTTAAACTACTAATAATTCTCAAGCAAGCTTAGCCGTTATAGTTTTCCTAGAATATTTGATATACTTACTTACTACCAATTCTGAATTTTTTCAAATTTTCCACCCCACTGGTTTAGATTTTAGAGGGGGGAGACGCTCGATTTTAATGAAAATTTGCACTTTAAAGTTGAATATTTCGCAAACAAATCACTGAATCGAAAATCCTCTTAGCAAACCCCAAATGGTTTTAATAGACCTATGTATCTAACGATACCCCACACCATAGGGTTGGATGAGAAAAAAAAATCATCCCCACTTACGTCTAGGTACCCTAAATTTTTTTTTATTTTTTATTGTACCATTTTGTCTGCATAGTTTACATATATATACCCGTGCAAAATTACAACTTTCTTGCATTGATAGTCCCTGAGCAAAGCCGCGGACGGACAGACAGACATGGCGAAATTATAAGGGTTCCGTTTTTGCCATTTTGGCTCTGGAACCCTAAAAAGATAAAAATCTATAGAGGCATTTTTTATTCATAGCTAGCCTGTCCCGCGGCTTCGCTCCCGTATAGGTTGAAGACTGAAAAATTTCTTACTGACACGTGAAAATGTCGAAAAATTCATTTTTTCTACATGCGTATCACACTGTGACTTGTTATGCTCATGGCCACAGTTCTATTGCAGTCCATCAGAAATTTGGCAGCTTTTTGAGGAATTATTAAAACCCCGAGGTTTTGGTGTAGGAATAATTAAATAAATATTATAGGGTCACTTGAAACCAATTTGACCTAGTCCCAAACTAAGCAAAGCTTGTACTATGGACACTAGGCAATGGATAAACATACTTATACAGATAAAACATAGTTAAATACATAATTAATATTTGACATTAGCCAACGAGTAGGCACTGACTACTAATTTACTCAGTTGATATTCCAATTAATCCAAGCCAAACCATGGATAAAGACCTAGTGTGCTATAAAGCCCTGAATAATAGTACTTTAATGCCTATACAAATTACCGCATATTTGTTTAAGCCTAAATATCGCGTCCAAACACCGAAAATGCCCAATTGCAAAAAAAAAAACGTCCGTACTAAATAACCCCATATTTGCAGGTAAAAACAAACAAAATATCACGTAAGCAATAACCTCCTATCCGGACACGGATGAGACCCTTGTCCATTTTTATGATCATTCAATATATGAATTTTCAATTTTTTTTTCCTTTGCGTGAATGGTTTTCCAAAAAGGTTTACCCCAGGGTAAAAGGGTACAGGCTGCCGTGGGAAAACCGTTAAGCACATTTATGAACTACAGACCGGGTCTATTGTGCCCAATCCAATTGAATAAAATTATATTTCTTGCCAAAGAAAACGAAACAAATGCCGGATATTGTATGAATTTGTTCAGGCGTATAAATGACAGGGGGCAGACTAGAGAACTCTGGCAAAGGCAATTTAATTCTGAAAACTGTTATAATTTATTGAATCAGGCGTTACTTGGAGTAGGTGTGGAGGTGAAACTCATGAACTGCATGAACACAGTTTGACACCAATATCTGTATGTGTGTCTGTGGCAGAATAGCTCTCAAACAGCGATGAAACAATTTCGCCGCGGTTTTTTTTAAACCTTTTCCAGGCCCCGTTAATTTAGGTACCTACGCTACTACAAAATGAATCAAAGTTTTATGTTGTTTACCTATGAGGGATTAATTTAAAAACAATTATAATTTTTAGTGACTTCAATTGATTTTGTACCATATTGTAAATGTAGCAAGGTCGAATATTTGTGTACATTATGTGGTCACTATAAAATATGCACTATGCCTGGAAAAGGGTTAAAGTGAAAGCGAAGTTTCCTTGCGGATTTTTCTGTTTTGATAAAAATCGGTTCAGCCGTTATTGAGATATTGAACTTTAAAATGACAATGTGGGTATTTCAACTTTTTAAAGTTTGTAAGGTAAGGTTGTTTTTTTTAAGTATTAATTCATGGTTTCAACATCGCGGAGTCGTTACGCTTCAAATCGTAATGTCACATTGTCCAGCCGTGCTGGAACTCCTATGGCAGCATGTTCAATTAAGAACAATTGACATAATAGTATAAGGACCTTGTGCAAGGTCCGCCCGGATTGCTACCACCATCTTGCTCGCTAATACTGCCGTGAAGCAGCAGTGCTTGCACTGTTGTGTTTCGTCGTGGAGAGCAAGACAGCCGGTGAAATTACTGGCACTTGAGGTATCCCATCTTAGGCCTCTAGGTTGGCAACGCATCTGCAATCCCCCTGGTGTTACAGGTGTCTATGGGCGGTGGTGATCAGGAGACCCACTTGCACGTTTGCTATCCAATAAAAAAAGCGGCTGTTTCACCGCCCATTTATTAATTTTATTTGACGAATAAATGTGATATTGTCTCCGTCTATTCCAACAAAACAAACAGAGACGGTATCAAATTTATCGGTCAAATAAATTTAATCAATTGATGGTGAAACAGGGGGTAAATCTGTTATTTATGCATAAATTACACCGTATCATACCATGAGCGTATAGCAACGTGTCAGTCAAAAATATATTCTTTGTATTGAAAAGTACGAGAATGAGACTGTGCCCTCTTGCCTCTAGCACGTTTTCTAACCAACCGTCGCGTGTCACATGCGCTAGAAATTCCGTGTCTGACACGTTCCTATTACGGTCATGGCATGATACGACGTAGAGACCTTTAAAAACAGTTGAAAAACCAGTTTTAATTTATCCCGGAAACGGCGATTCACTCAACCGTTTTGCCTTAGCCCAAAGGGCACAGCTACAAATCAAACTCAGACTGGCTAGGGACACGGTATCAAATATAAAGTATCGATACAATTGTATCATAAATTTTAATATAAATTACAAGTTCGTGGAAGGCGCGAAACCATTCTCAACTCAAATTCAGACAACATCTGCGTACACTTACTGCCGTATTATTAGTTATAATACGGCACTAAGTGTACGCGAATGGTGTTTGAGAGGAAGCCTGTGGCCAGCAGTGGGACGTATTTATGCTGGGACGATGATGACGTTTGCGTTGTTAAAATCTTGAGCACCTGTTGGTCAAAGGTCAAAGTAGCATTCACTTAGGGATCGACAAAGACAGAGTTTAAAATTCAGCCATATTGAAAGGTACAACACAATGCTTCAAATAACGTAATACTTACATAAACTCATAAAAAAAAACTAACATAAAGATAAACTAGTGCCGTACATACAAATAGAATATGCATAAACAAACATAATACGAACAATACTTACTTAAAAAATAAGAGTAAAATAAAGAAGTATTTCCAAAAATTTAAGAATAAGATGTGAGCCACATCTTACTCAAGACTTCCCTGCACGATCATTCTGTAGGAGATAGCGTGATGAGTAGTAGCCGGAAAGTATCGATTTAGAGAGGAAAAATATTCGATATAGTAAATTATCGATAGTCGATACTTTTGTCGTATCCCTAACGGAAGCAGTGCAAACAGAATATATCTCTACACTTCCGTTGACATGAACAGGACCGCTCCCTATCTTAAATCATAGAAACAAGGCTGTGTGTACGGTACATCATACTACATCTGTCGCGAAGGATCGCGAACCATAAATATTTTGTATATAGCAACATTATCTGAAGATTCAAATTGCCGCCATTTCTATAATTGACTATGGTAAGCTGTCATTTGTTTTACATTCTTTGCATAGTTTACCTTCAAATGTTTCATACCAAATATAAAGTGCTAATAAGTTGTGATGTGATGCCCTGACTCTTGAGCTGATCTGAAAGCTAAGTACTAAGTACTAAGTAGCCAAGTAGCTAAGTACTAAGTACCTAAGTATCTAAGTACCTTGGTGGCTGATTAGCCAAGTGATTCACTCTAATAACGCATTAGCGAATTCCCTTAATAATGATGAGGTACAACGATGTTAAAGCTAAGTTTTCCTATGGTTTTACGGTCTTACAAATCTGCTCGTGCTATGGCGGCCCAGTGGAGGAGACATGGCAATATGTTTTCCTATTTATCATCCCACTGCAGGAGGCATCGCAATATATATGTCTTTCCTATCAAATCAACCCACAGCAGGAGGCATGGCAATATGTCTTTCCTATCATCATCGCGAAGAGGCATGGCAATATGTCTGGCTATTCATCCCAATGGAGGAGGCATGGCAATATGTTTTCCTATCATCATTCCAATGGAGGAAGCATGGCAATATGTCTTCTTATCATCACCAGGAGGCATGGCAATATGTCTTCCTAGACGACCAGATGGCCTAGTGGTTAGAGAACCTGACTACAAAGCTTGAGGTCCCGGGTTCGATTCCCGTGTCGGGTAGAATTTGTATGAAAAATACGAATGTTGTTCTCGGGTCTTGGGTGTTTAATATGTATTTAAGTATGTATCTATCTATATAATTATATTTATCCGTGCTTAGTACCCATAACACAAGCTTTGCTAAGCTTACTTTGGGACTAGGTCAATTGGTGTGAATTGTCCCGTGATATTTATTTTATTTATTTATTTAAAGTCGGTATAGAAATATATAACCGGTTGTTGGCTTATCCAACTTGGTTGGGAAGCTTAGCATTAACACTTAAATTATGATCAATGGTACCTATGTGTATGTGGCTTCAACTGCATTTGAAGTCATAGTGACTATTTTTAATACAGGTGGTGGACATTTGGGGAATAGATATCACCTATATGAGCACCAGGTTAGCGCCTGAGTGAATTGTACATAGCTGAAGAGTGCGGACATCACAGGAGATAGTTTATGGTATGAGATCATGTTATTAATATTGCAATTTCCATCGATATTACTATTGATATTCAGATGAATTAGTTATCTTGCTCTTTATTGGGTTTTAACCTGAACTCTGGCATGTTTATGCGGTGCGGTTAATAAGCGAAGCAGATATTGATTACAATAACCAACACACAATACAAAATGCCCACAACATCGGGAGAAGTCAGTGACGGAGAAATGCTGTCCTTTTCTGTCTTAGGTGCTCGTCTTAACGTGAAAGAAGATGGCAGAGCCATCGCAGTCAGACGTGGATTAACTAATAGTTCCATCATCTTAAGGTATTCTAAGTAGTGATTTTTAAGCATGGGTTCATAATTCACAAATCACGTCTAACGTATTATGTATACATAGCGCCCGCGACTTCGGTAAATCCATCATTGCCAATAAGAATACGCCGCAAGAAGTCAGAAAGAAAATTACATTACGATTCTTTTTACTATGAAACCTAGCAAAATAAAGTACGAGTTGACAGAATTTTACAGGGATATAAGAGTAAGGGTTGAATTTCCAAAAATTGCGTAATGCATGTTCATATATGGTATATAAAGAAAGATATAATTAATCTTAACAATTTGCGTGGTCAAACTAGTGTTATATTTATAGTTTTTAATTTACGATATAAGATATAAGTAACAATGAAGTGTTACTTACTAAGAGACAACCACTGAAACACTAGCACCGATAAGTAAATAAACAGACTCAGAGATATGCTGATGGAATCAAATAAATACGTATACGGATTCCAAGACAAGCTAAAAATTTAATTTGCTAAAAGCAGAATTACATTCCTGTGCACTGTTACGTAAATTCTTTACATAAATGAAATGAAGGGTTTAAATGGACAAAATCTCTGGAGTATTTGGATTCTAAACTCGCTTTGCGACGTCTCGACTTATATGAGAAATAAAATATTTTTTAAACCATGGCCACTTTAGTCGCGTTTTAATTAAAACCTTAGCTTTAAGCTTTTATGCTTTAGCATAACTTGCAATCATTTTCTGAGGGAAATAAGACTTTTTTTCTCTTCTGCCTCGGAACGCTCTGTCGGACCGACGGCGTAGTGACAAGTACATAAACAAACAAGTGTTTTCTGCAAAATTCTGTTAACTTTTTCTCACTAAGCTTAAATTTTATTTAAGTAGTGCAAAGCGATTGCAAATTTTCAATGAAATGTTGAAAAGAAAATATGCATAAGGTACGAGCTCATTATAATACTTAGCTTAGCTCGCGTTGGGTAACATACATTTACTTTCTGTGATCCTTTTTCGTGTTTTGATTGATTTTCGGAGGATTACATGGAAATACATAAGACAGACAGACGTTGTTTTAGACAGATGGTTCATGGAATTCAAAAATCAACATACATACGTACCTATCTAATTATTCATAATTCGTACCAACTTTGAAACCCTGTTTCGCTGATTCAGGGGTGGAATTTTGAAAAAACGTTAAAGTACTGCGCGTTTCTTTGCCCGCGGACGACTACGTGTATAAAACACGATATAGGATTATATCCCGAGAAATTGTATAGTTCCAGCGGGAAATGAATTTATTGTTTGATCTATTTTGATTCTCATTTAAAAAATGTTTTTTTGGAATCTTTTTGTATTTTTTTTTTTATTCCAAATTTTTTGTTACTTCTACGGTCATCCCGTAAAACCTATATCGAAAATACAAACTAAATATAGATGCACAGAAAATCCAGAAAAATAAGACCAGCGCTGGGAATCGAACCCAGGTCCTCGTATTCTGTGCCGTGCTGTACCGACACGCAATTTCTCCTATGCATCTCATATCTCAGCTTGTGGTTGTTTCTTATTTAGCCACTTAAGCAGCGACACTAGCGACATCTATGACCAGCTGCGAAGAAAGGCGTCCAGATCGTCCCCCTTCGACGCCTGGGTCTGCCACAAAGACGAAAGACGGATCCGAAACGCCTGGAAGAGCTATTGGTCCATGAAAGAACACATGAAGGGCGATCTTCCGCTAGCCTTAAAGCGGAGGCTCGTCGACATGTGTATACTGCTTGTCCTAACTTACGGTGCTCAAACATGGTCACTTACTGAGTTACAGAAGACCAAATTGAGGTTTGCCAGAGAGCAATGGAGCGCAGTATTTTGGGAGTGAAGCGGGTTGACCGGATCCGAAACACTATATTTGCGCTCCAAAACACGCATTGCTGATGTGGGTGCCAAGACGGCCAGGCTGAAAGGACTGGGCAGGCCACGTCAGCCGTATGGACTCCGACAGATGGCGAAATAACCATCCAAAGTAACTAGGTAAAATAAGCAGGCCAGCAACGGGCAGCAACGTTGTTGGTGCGAGTGGCCTAGTTCCTTCTAGTTCCTTCTAGATCACCAACACGCCTGCCCAGCGTGGTGATTATGGGCAAAACCTTTTATGGAGCAGACGAGTCCTCGAATGAATAAATGCCACAACGCCAAATGGGAAAACAATATTCTGTAAAAAGGCACAATTCGAAATTAGAGAAACCCGTTTATACAGGTATATGCACTTGTGGTGACATGAGCTTACCTCTCTGGGTAATGCGGCAGACGGGATAACGTAACACTGATGTTTCAAGATCTCAGATCTGCAAGCCTTCAATTTGAACTGCTAATGAAGCGGACGATAACCTTAGGAAAGTTGAAAATCCCTGGCTTTGTCATTACACCGTAAGGAAACTTGCTTTCATATAAAAAGACGCATCGGAATCGGCCATGTGTTTGAGAGCACACGAATCCA